>NW_023459942.1:3075-34247 GCF_013731165.1 Rhagoletis pomonella | reverse complement strand
TGGTATAGAATTTTGGAAAATCAATATTTTTCGATCGGAAAACTCTGGTTCTCTTCAGAAGATTTTCAATAATAATACACAATTGTTTATTTAACCATTTTTTAATACTAACGATTTTTTGTTGGTCGCCCCATTGCATTTTTCGGGGTTTTTGTGGGTTTTGGCGGACCTATAAATTATAGTTGCAATGAAAAAATGGTTAAATAAACAATTGGGTGTTATTATTGGGAGTCTCCTATAGATTAGCAGAGTTTTCCGATTGAAAAATATTGATTTTTAACTATTCTATACCATTTCTACGAAAAGTTATTTTTTCCCCATATAAAATACATGGAAAACTTTACGGGTATATTTTTTTTGGTATAGAACAATCCTAGGGGGTGAGAGCATAAAAATTCCGACTTTACTTTTTCACATGCATTTTTGGACCACCATAATGTACATAGACTGGCAATAAAAAGTGAGTGCATGGTGTTTTTTGTTTAATATTTGCAATGTTTTTCAATAAATTTTTTTTTAATGTTTTTTTTTAAAAAAATATGGTTCATGCTTTAATCCAAACTATACAAGTCAAACTTTATACAGAACTTCAACGAATTTTCGTCAAAATTTTGACCTTTTTAGTCTGAATTTAAAAAAAATTTTGAGTACACAGATAGATCGGTTTTTTTAATTCTAATGAAATAAAATCAAGTTTTAAGCGGCTAAAAAATCGAGTTGTTTTTTAATGAATTTTGTTTCCCGGCGGATTTTGCGGTTTTATGGTATAACAAGTGAAATTTGTAAAATAGAGCGTTCATTTTTTTTTAAATTTTGTTTGCAAACGGTCATGCGCATTTTATTCTACAAGAAATTCCCTTTTATATGGTCAAAAGTGCAAACAGCCGTCAGCAATATAAAATCATTAAATATCAACGCGATTTTTTAGCCGCTTAAAACTTCATTAGAATTAAAAAACCGATCTATCTGTGCACTCAAAATTTTTTTTTTTAAATTCAGACTAAAAAGATCAAAATTTAGACGAAAATTCGTTGAATTTTTCTAAGTTCTGTATAAAGTTTGACTTGTATAGTTTGGATTAAAGCATGAACCACATTTTTAAAAAAAGAGAATAAAAAAAAAAATTAATTGAAAAACATTGCAAATATTAAGCAAAAAACACCATGCACTCACTTTTGATTGCCAGTCTATGTATGCATGTACATATGTATGTGTGTAAACTTTATGCCAAACTATCATTATTTTAAATTGTATTTGCATCTTCATAAAAGGAGAACAAGATAAAAAATTTAACAAAAATTACAAATTAATGAAAATTATGTGAAGATTTACCATATTTTCGTTTATTTGCTCGCAAAGAACATCACATTTCATGTTGCTCAACATTGTATTATATTATCAACATTAAATTCAACAGAATTTCTACATTCCGACTTGAACTTTTCTAACGCTGTTAATTTTTCGTCCGCGAATAGTTTCCACTTTCAGTTTGCACCTTTTCTATCTACCTAAGTTCTCTGATCGAACGTTGTTTGAAATTTTATTATTGGGCTGAACTGATTCTTCATAATTTTAACCAAATTGTCAGTCGTTTGTGTATCGATCGATTTGAAATTTTCACACAATAAACTACAAACTATTCCAAAGAATTTAAGTTTAACACCACTTCTTAATACTCACTACAAATAAAACTACAGGTTTATAACTTTTTTATGAGAATTAAGAGGGTGTTTGTTTTCAAATGCAAAAGTTGTGTTATAAAGTTTGAAATAAATGAAAATGTAGGGAAGTTTTTGCGAAAGTTTCAGAATTAAACATCAAGTAGTTGCAAAGTTACAACAATATTATTATAACTCACACGGTTAGCAGATTAGCGCGCTGCGCTCTAAAAGGCGTTATAACTCGGAAAAGTAAAAAAGTCCTTTTTTATTAGTGATTTATATGTAAAAAGACTTGATCTTTCGATTGAGATAATAATATTAAATAATATTAAAAATGACCATAATTCAGAAAAATTACAAATAAATTTTCGTTCAGAATTTTCACCATGAAAATGGAAAAATTTTGGAAAACGCATAGTGCCATCGCATAGCCCGTACAAAAATCTATAGAAATCATAGTTTTCGAATTATTTTTCCTATTTTCTGTCTGCTTAGCAACTAGTCGAAAAGTAGCTTGTTTTGCACTGCTCAGGCCGGTGGGACATTTGACGTGAATTGCCCCCAAAATAATTTAAGAAATAGTAGTTATGTAAAAAGGGGTATCTTCATATGTATTACTTTATTTTGCGTGGTGGTCACACGAGGGAAACAGAACATGGATAAGTATTCAAAATTTCTTATTTGTATTTAAATAGATAGAGATATTCTAACCTATAAGTGCAAAAATCACGGTTTTTGGGCACATTTGAGCTCCTGTAACTCGATGAAACAATTTTTTTCAGAAAGATCATCTCGTTATTTAAAAGTACTACTCCTCCCCTCCAAAATTCATTTCAAAGCTTTAAAAAATCTTTATTTGTCACCGAGAAGTCGTCTGTTGAATTTACTGAGTTTAGTTTTCTGCGGCTATGCACGTCATACAGATGCATCGGATTAAGGGTGCTAAATTCAACAGACGACTTCTCGGTGACAAATAAAGATTTTTTAAAGCTTTAAAATGAATTTTGGAGGGGAGGAATAGTACTTTTAGATAACGTGCTGATCTTTCTGAAAAAATTTTTCCATCGTGTTATAGGAGCCCAAATGTGCCCAAACACCGTGATTTTTATACTTTTAGGTTAGAACATCTCGAAAACCTGACGTAATTGGACTATTCTGGGGTCAGATTTGAATTCAGCGCACCGAAAACCTTCGGGGAAAGTATAGTCTGGTTTCTGGGTAAAAATTTTGTCGGCCTGTGTTATAAACGCAACTGAACATTGCAATCTAATATCGTGAATATTGAACATGGTCCTTGGGAGCCATATTTGATATTGGCAATGCGAAACTTAACTTCGAAAAATAGCAGTCACCTGGCCACACTGTTTGCGACTGTCATTTTATTATTCCTGTTCTATTTCGGCATCATCAGCGAACAGCAGCAAATTTTCAAACTCCCGACTTTTGTATACGCATACTTATTAGCAAATTTTTAAAATCGGTTTTAATAAATTGGGAAGTTTTTATAAGTCTGCAAAATTTTCGGCTGCCCAACGTGGGAATGCAAATAAATAAAATAATAAGCAACATTCCACGCGTTGTGGGATTGCTCATCGAGGGACACAAATTACATCGTGGAAGCTAAAATACGTCGCGGAACCTAACCTGCGTCGTGGGATCCAATATATATTGCAGGAGTACATAAGTATTCACCATGGTAAAACCCCAAAAACGCAAGTATGTCTTGATTTGGCAATCAGACATATATACATACATACATAGAAATCAATTTTAAGAGCCCAAATATCATCTGATTTCCAGTTTCTTTAAAAAAAATTTTCTAAATTTCGCCTCGATCTATCCGTGGCGATTTTTGTCCCTTGTGAGTTTATGAATATTCCCCATTGCTAGGGCTGCCAGATATCTCTGTTGCCAAACCAGGACACTTTCGTTTCGACAAAAATTACGTACGAAAGGATGTAGTAAAATTTTATTTTGACAAACAAAAACAAAAACATAAAAACATGAGATCATGAGATCATTACAACGTACACCAGCAAAAAATAATAATTTATCACAACTAAAGCACAGAGAATTTTTCACAATGTATTTACGTTTTTGTTCCTTATAAAAATACAGTTTATACTAAATACATCAGAAAACATAAAAATAAAATTTCTAAACTTTGTGCAAAACTCGGGAGAATGCAATAAATTTTCATACAAATTCGCAACTTTCTATTCAGACTTTTTTATAAAGATTTTGAAAATGAAGTTTTGCAGCCCATACAAATTTAGTGGATTTTTGGTATTGTTTTTACTGATAGTTTCTTCCATACAAACTATGTTCGAAATTTTTTTTGTATGTGGAAGACACTGTCAGCAAAAAATAAATAATTGCAAAAAATTAACGAAATTTTCTGGTAACTTGAGACTTACACTTTACTAATTAGCTCAAAAGCTACATTTTCAAAATTTTCTAAAAGATCTGATTAGAAATTGTGATCAGAGGAAAGAGTCTCCGACCCAATAATTTTGTACGGCACGGTACTTATAAGTAATCTAGGTCTCACGAAAGAAAAAAGATATTAAATACAAGTTAACATTCAAATATCAGTCATTTGTTTCGTTGCTGTGAACTTGTTTCAAAACTTATGGCTTTTGCTTAATATAATTGTAAAACTCAGTGCAGGTCATTTTAACGTATTTAGGTACATACTTATATTAATCATTTACTGTTGCTTGTGCAAAACGTGCTAAATTTAAAAAAAAAATCGCATATGAAAGAGCACCAACCCAACTCGTAATAAATTTAAGTATACAAATTTTATTATTTAGTATAGAATTATTCAATTGAAATACGCCAATATTAAAATAAAGCGCTTTGCACTTAACGGATGCTTTTTCATAATTAAGTTAAAAAATATTTAAATTCCATGCTGCCTGTAATGGGATTTGAACCCTGACGCTCTGGAAATGAGCAAATTGTGGCAAGCATCTTCGTGCACTCAGCTACAGCCAGACGTGTAAATGTGCATTGAAATATTCAGTTTGATTCAACACCACGTGTGCGTGGTATGAAAGTATTGTTTTTTAAATACGAAAATTTTAAAATGATAATCAAATAAAAAATATTCATGTTTATTATGCGTTATTTCCCCCAGTAAATTTTTTTTAATATTACAACGCGTTTTATCTCTTAGTGTAGTCATTTTTATGCAAAATTTGTGCAATAAAATCGAAAACCGGGACACATAAACGAAACCCGGGACATTTTAAGGTTGGACCGGGACACCGGGATAGTCTAAAACCGGGACATGTCCGGGAAAACCGGCCGTCTGGCAGCCCTACCCATTGCTCCCTATGCTTCGGTGTAAAAGCATGTAATTTTGTATACTCACTTTGTATTCCCTAGGAGGGCGAGTAATCCCTTTTACCTCCAAAACGAGAAACCAGGGAGCACACACAGAAATATCATCCCACAAACTTCCTAACCGAGCCATACGGGAGTACTCTTAGAATAACCTCCCAATAACCTCCCAAAAAGATAACAAAGGAGTGCACAAAGAAAAATATCTCACATTCCTCCCGAACGGGCAATAAGGGAATACTCCCATAAGAGTCATCCCGCAAGCCTCCTTTACGAGTAATAAAAGAGGGTTTTTATTCTCCTAAATTCTTCCTCACGGAGTAATAGGAGACTAATCTCACATTGCTCCATAACAAGTATTCTACATAAGCTAAAAAGTTATTTGTTTTTGTTAGTTTAAGGCCTTATAACAATTATATTAAAAAAATTTTATTGAGCTTGAGGCCGTTTTTTAATGAAAAACTATTGTGGAAAAGCAACAATAAATTTGATAAAAATGGTAGAGTTATTTCCAAAATCACCACATTTTTTCATCAGACTTCTTTCAGTGGGATTCGATCCAACGACCCCAGCTGACTCAGCCAGTTGCCTACGCACCGTGCTAAGTTCGCCTTGTAAATTCTTGTTCCTTTTTCCACTTTTTCATTTGTTAAGCCAACTACAATCAAGCACAGATATTCCAGTGCTATTTAAACTTGATCATGTGGTTGTTCGTTTTGTTGGTTTTGTTAATAATTATATTTTTAGAATGTTTAACTTTTAGGTGTGCTCGTCCTTAAGTTATTTGTTTTTGTAATTTTATGGTCTTATAACAATTATATTCAACAATTTTTATTGAGCTTGAGGCCGTTTTTTGTTGCTCAATAAAAATTGTTCAATATAAGCTAAAAAGATATTGCCATTTATGTAATCCATTTATTTAATGTTATAATCACATATGGGTGAAAATTTCTCAACTGGACCTCGGATTTCAGTCAAGTTCGAATTTTTGCGTGAAAATTTGTGGGTAGAGAGGTTTGAGAGGGATTCTGAGAATTTTTTTTTTAATTTTAGTTTTTAAAGTTTTTATAGGCAAATATATTTTTAAGCAATCTTTTCTTCAAAAATCATTTTCTCTTAAAGTATTTGACCAAGGCGAATATAAGGTGGTGTTGTTTCATCAGCTGTGAGCAGTGTTGTCATTTTAGCCGTTTTCCGGCTAGATTTAGCCGGTTGCGATAGCAAACAGCCGGAGAAATTTCGATTTAGCCGGCAGCCGATTTGTTAGCCGCTTTGCTGAAAAAATTAGCCGTTTTTAGCCGATTTTGCTATTTGCCTTGTTTTCTTAAATTTCAGATATGTATATATGTTTCCATTTTTGACTAAGCGACCCAAAATCTGTTAGAAATGTCTACTAGCCTTATCGTGGAGAAAATTTTCATGTCAGGCAGGATTGTATGAAATTGGGCCGATTTAGCTTATTTTTATTTTAAACTAAGAAGGGATTTTCTTCATAAAATGTTTCTTATAAATGTCTTAATTTTAAGTGAGAAGTTTTATTCGCAAACTTAGAAAATAAGAAATTGTTTCACTGTTAAGACTCTTAAGATGCGTTTTTGTTTGGATATAGTGCCAACAAACAGAATAAATATTACATGTAAATATTGTTTTCCCAGATAGCGCATATTCAATTCTGCTTAAATTAAAAAACATAATTTTTCTCCACTCCTAAAGGTTTAAGGTAATGGAAAAGTTGATATTTTCAAGCACTATGTACACATATGTATTTTTTTAAACAAACGTTTTTGCTGAGAACTTATTCAAATTCCAAAAACCGAATGCCATCTTGAATTAAAGGAACCAATACTGAAGTGAGTCAAAATGAAAATAAAAGAGCACAAATTTTTATGTAAAGCAAAACTCGCTGGGAATCCTACGAGACATCTTCCGGCCATATGACCGGTCATCTAAATGGGAGATCTGCAGTCTTCTAGCATCATATTTTACATCAGAATTGAAGGCATTTCTGAAAAATCTGACCAGTTCTTTTGTGTAACTGTGATTTTGCATCCCTTGTCAATATATGGCCTCGGTTGATATTAACTTAAGGTCGTTGTTTTACTGCCTTAAAATTGAAGGCAAATTTTTACAGCGTTTTTTATGTGTATTGGTTTCTATTTCAGTGTATTGAGAATGGGTCAGTCTGAAAAGGCCTTGTAGGGAAGATAATAGGTTTGTTCGTCGAAAATCCAGCGAGAATTATCACTCAAAATATCAGATGATAATAGTAATAAATATTTTTTTTTCCGAGTACCTTTCAAATCATTGGAATTGACTAAATTAATTAAGTATAAGTATATTAACTTACATTTTTCATTTTAAAATCGTTCCAGTTTGTAAATTTTTAAATTGAACGAACTTGTTTATTCAAATTATCGTCGACAAAAACCAGCCATGTGCCACAATCATATCTTTTTCCTAATTGCAAATTCTTGCTGGCAAAATTTTTTCCGGCTCGAATTTGTAACTTCTCTCCAAGAATTAGTCTTTTTACTCGTGATTTATTTAAATAAAACATGTGAAGTTTAGTTGAAACATTTTAGCCGTTTTTAGCCGGTTTTATTTGCCAATTTAGCCGGTTCATCCAAAAAGTTCTGGCAACACTGGCTGTGAGTAGCGTTTGATTGTCAAAATTTTGAATTTCGTTAGTGAGTGAGTGAAAACGTGAGAGTGTTTGCATTTTCTGTCGCCCTTTTTCATTCGGAGAAGAATAGCTGAATTTGACAATGGCCCGCTAAAAGCAAAAACAAAATACAAGTAATTGTTGTATTTGTTCAATCGATACCACCATATATGTATTCGCCTTGTATTTGCCGAAAGTTGATGAAATTTTTTTTTTGCAAGCGTAGTGACATTAGGGCTTTAAAAAAATATTGTTATAATTTAGAATTTTTTTTTGTATATAAAACATTATAAATATTAAAGTTGCATTAAAAATATGTTCTCAATGAGTGTTTTACATTTCGTTTATATTTTCGAAAACTGCATTTATTCAAGAAAATATTTCTAAAAAAAACTTTGTTAGAACTGTGAACCATGCACACTCACCGCCTATGCGCGCAACGTGTTTACTAGAAAGCGCGTACAGAAGCAACTAACAATTGGCTCATATTTGCGACTTTTAACATAACCTTGTATAATAATGATGGCATTTGTGGTATTTTTAAGGCATGTTAGGTTAAGCTTGGTATGTGTTAAAATAATCTGATCAAGTCCATTTTTTTGGAGTTCACACGCAACTGTATGGTTCCAGCGCCATCATTCAACCATAAATATGTAAATTTTTTGGAAAAATAGAAGGAGTCGGTGTATAACCTCAATGTTCCGTGTGCAACATTGATGATACTCTTGCCGCGTTATTTGTTGCTATCATTGTTGTTGTATCCTTTGTAGTTAACTGAATTCGTTTTGTTTTTTGCATATTTGTTCTACTCTTTTGCCCTCCAGCATCAGAATCCTCAGCCTCAAAAGAGCGTGTAACGAAATCTGCTTCAAATAATAACGAGGCCATTGAAGTGGTGGCCTCGTCTTCAAAGCCTCCACCGCCTTCCCTTCCTCAACTAGTAACGCAGTAACTCAACCCCTTCCGCCGGTACTCCAGTCTGATACAAGGAAACTAGTTGGGGTTCCGTAAAAGAAGTCAATCTTTGTCTCTAGATTTTTGAGAGACACTACCTAAGACGATATGAAGTTTTATATCTCATAAAAAATGAAAACTGTCGACTTAACCATCAGAATATTTAATTTTAAATACGTAAGAAATATTGCTTAATTTAAAATTGATGTAAATTAAGATAATTTTAATGCGCTGCTTAGTAGTTCTTTTGTAGTTCTAGTTCTAGTTCTTTTCAATACCATCTGAAGAAGTTAGTCTTCTCCACATTGATTCAGTAGAATTCAAATGCATTCGCGTTCAGGTTGGAAGGGGGTTTACTTACTTCGCTCTATGCTATATTCCTCCCCGATCTGACTTATCAGTGTATTCACAACATGTATCTTTACTGAAATCAATTAATTCAATGATTAAACCCTCTGATTCATTGATTGTGTTGGGTGACTTTAATTTACCAAATGTATCATGGAACATCATTGACAATGATATTGTACCTTTCTCGTCTAGCGCGTGCAACAACGTATTTTTAGAGGAGATGGCTGAACTCTGCCTGAATCAAGTTAATGTACTTCGCAATAAGTTTGGCAAAGTATTAGATCTTGTTTATGTTGATGATGCATCTAAGTCGGCTGTAAATAAATGTGACCCACTAGTTTTGCCCGAAGATGTCTACCACCCTGCTATTGAGATATCTTACGAAATTATAAACGATGGTCAAAATTGCGATGTCCAAACATACGAGCCAAATATTCGCTTTGATTTTTCGCAGGCCAACTTTAAAAAACTGAATAAAGAATTGTCTAAATTGTCGTGGCCTATATACAAAGAAAAAGTTGAGCAAAGCGTTGCACATTTTAATTTTACTGTACATAGATTATTTGAAAAGTATGTGCCTAAACGCATGTGTGTTCCTGTAGAACAAACACAGTTATGGTTCACTAAAGAACTGAGAAACTTGAAAAACAGAAAGCCACGTTATTTTAGATTACACAAAAAAACCGGCTTACACTCATACTATGTAAAACACTCACTTTTGCGTCACAAGTTCTTTGAATTAAACAAAAAGTGTTATAAAGATTTCTTGTGTAAAATCAAACGACGTATAATATATAACCCCAAATCATTTAATGACTTCGTAAACTCCAAGCGAAATGTACGTGGGTTTCCTTCCGCCATTAAGTATCAAAATACCGTCTCTAGTGATAATCAAACAATTTCTAACATGTTCACTCAGTGTTTTAAATCCAATTATTCCATTAACTCACATGCTAACATTGACTATCCTTTTAAACTATGTCCAATGAACTCAATAAATATCGCAGTAATATTTCCCGATGGTGTAGTAGTTTATCTGAAATCCTTAAAGCAGTCCTTCATTTATGGTCCTGACCAGATCCCTATTTATCTCTATGGGCCGTTAACAACGTTACTTAATTTGTCTCTTAAAGAGGGCGTTATTCCTACTCTATGGAAGGAATCGTTCATAAACCTGTTACATAAAAGCAGTAGCAGATCTTCAGTGGAGAACTACCGGCGAATAGCTAAGCTTTCTGCAATTCCTAAATTATTTGAAGCAATTATAACAAATCAGTTGACGCATTCTATCTCTTCTAGCATTTCATATTGTCAACATGGCTTTTGAAAGGGCAAATCAGCTTCTAGCTACGCTACGAAAAACGAAAAATCCATATGCTGAAGGAAAACAAAGTGGAATGGAATTAAAAAACAATCATGAAGCGCTTATTTATAGTAAAATTGTTTGATTTTACATATTTTGGAGGAAACTATGGATTCTATTGCATTTGCAATTATAGCAGCGGAACAAGGGCGGGCTATGGGAATGATTACACAAAGATATGCGGAGCTGTCGGGCATAGTAACCATGGGTGCATCTAGGTCGGCTTCTGGCTGTATTGTTGAACCACAAGCCAAAAGTCCTCCTATGCCTGAAGAACTGGTTCCCAATCCAGTTAATGCACAGCTTCTTCCAAGCCATTGAAAGCACGCGCTTTGTTAGGTCCACCACCTATTGCGCTTGATTCTGCCTTTGGCCGGGCTAAGGGATTATAACCCTTACTAAGTAGAGTTCGCCTTTCTGTATTGCCGGGGAAGAGAGGCTCCGCATGTCAAAGCTATACAACATTTCTTCTGCATATCACTCCGGTTACGCCATCCACAGTATTTTTGCGCAGAACCCACATCGAAATTTACTAAAAAAGTGCATAGTGCAAACCGAATTTATTAATAAGCTAGTGGTCGGAAAATTGAAAATTTACTTAAAATAAAAGTTTAATCCTTTGGTTACACGTGTACGTTAAAGTATTTGGATTCGGGTTATGCGTTTGCACACAACAACCGAAAAGCATTGTACAAATAACTAAACCGGACCCAAGTTTCTTGATAAGGGGCATCAAAGATTCTTTTTTGCTTGTTTATATAAAGCAGTGGATAAAAATATATGTATATGCGAAAGCCAAATTTATTTTTAAATGTACAACACTAATATTTCATGCAAACACACATCGATTTACATCTCTTATCTCGCCTCCGACACAGAATTGTTTTCGTACAAAATTACGCAAAAAAGCTTACTCGTTCGTTTTTAGGCATGCCATTGTTACGAATTTCGAAAATACGAAAATACGATTCGGATTTTAGCATACTATTTTTACGATTCGTAGCAAATTCCGAATTCGAAAGGGTTGCAGAATAGGGGTGACTATCTCTGACGTCATTGATGTTACTTCAGGAGTCCCTCAAGGTAGCAACCAAGGCTCGGTTCTGTTCTTGCTTTTTATAAACGATATTTCTACAGATATACAATTTTCCTAACTTTTAATGTATGCAGATGATGTAAAGCTTTATAAATCGTACGTTTCAATTAAAGAAAGGTCTTTGCTACAATCAGACTTAAACAGCATGGCTTACTGGTGTAAAGTAAATCTTAAGAAATGTAAAGTAATGTGCTTCTCGCGAATAGCTGTTTATCCCGATTCTTATACAAGGTAAGCATAACCTGGAACAGGTATACAGTTTTGTGGACCTTGGTACCACAATGGATCCTAAGCTTAATTTTAATCTTCACATTAATGTGACAGTCAACTAGGCTAAAGGTGTACTTGCATTTGTGAAACGATGGTCAAAAGAAGTTCGTGACCCTCTGGAATACGGTTCGGTGGTTTGGAATCCAAGGTATCAAATTTACTCAGACAAGATAGAACCAATTCAAAAACAATTCCTACTTTTTGCATTAAGAAATTTCCGTTGGGATTCTCAATATAACCTTCCACCTTATACGAGCCGATTAAAACTTATTAATCTTCCTACACTTGCCAGTCGCAGGCAAGTGCTTGGTACAATTTTTATAGTTAAATTACTGGCAGGCTAAATTTAAAGCCCGCTTCTTCTGGGTGAAGTTAGCCTTAATGTTCCCTCCCGGGTATCAAGACACTTTTGTCCCCTATTCCTGAAAGCTTGTAAAACTAATTTTGAATTGCACGACCCACTCCGTTGCTTATGCCAGGATTTTAACTCTCATTTCAGCACGTTTGATATATCAGATCCACTTTTCAGTATTAAGAAAGCGGTACTCTCCTCTCTCAATAAATGAATTATTAACATAAAGACATAAAATCAGCTGATGAATTTAGTTCTGTAGCTGGACAGTTTTAGATCTCGACACTTAACAAACTCCTGCCATTCGTGACTTGGCGCAAAAATTTAAATACTGGTTCCATACGTCATGCGGACTGCGCCCCTCGTGCGGATGGGCGGGAATGGAGGGTAAAAACCGTTTGGATTATTATTATAAAATATAACGAAATTTCGGACGGGCAAAGAATAAGCGCGAAAGAAAAACCAAAAGAGTGTGGAACTTATTCCTATCCGCCACGAAGTTATGAAAAATATTTAGCTGAAGTAAACCGAAGCCTTCTTGCCAAATTAAAATAAAAACAATTCATTTATATACTGCTAACCTGATTAAAAAAAAAAAAAAAAAACTAAACTTAGTGACGTCTGCAATAGAGCTGGGATACTATTGATAGTACCGCCACTCGATAGTTTTCGAAACGATAGTTGAAAACATCGATAGTATCGTCGTGAAAGGTATTGAATTGAATCGCTCAATTGCTTGAAAATTAAGTAATTAATCAATTAATAAAATTTATAAATTACTTTTTCATTTAAAAAGATTGTATAATTATTTTAAATTTGAGTGCATCGAAAAGAAGTTCTTATAATAATAAAATAAACTTATTAATTTATGTGTCTGAATTATGTCACTTATATACATACACTCGCATCCCCTTGAATAGCGACAGGCAAAGCCTGAATTTATTTTTTATATGGCAAAATGAAATTCGGATTAGGTTTTTCCGTTTTGAAGTGCAAAGAAGTGAAATTGGCTATAAAATGCATTTATAATACTACAAAACAAACAAAATAAAAGATATTCGTTTAAATTGACAACTAATACTTATAAAAGTTCAACTGAGATCAAATACGGAGGCACATATCAAAATTCGGACAAGGGAAATTATTAACATTTTATCATATTATAAGAAAACGAATATAGTACTGCTCAAAATAATAGTACCACAATATTTTTTAGTAGTTCTGACTATTTTTTTTTTATTTAGTGTCTACTAATTTTTTCTAAAAGTTGTACACAACATAGAAAACCACAAAATAATTAAAAATTCAAGCTTTTTAATTCGAATTTCTATAAAAGTTTTGTGTAAGCAGTTTTATAGCTAGTTAAATTTTACTATAACTCAGTGTAAGCTTATAGTTGCTAAAAATCCCAATGACTGTGTTTTGAATTTTCTTGCATAAAAAAAATTTATGTAATGTGTAGAGATGTAAACAAGAAACATTTGGAACTCTTGCTAAAACCGACATCGATAATTTTCAACTATCGATACTATCGATATTACTATCGATTATATCCCAGCTCTAGGCTGCAAAAAAATTCATAAAATCTGGCAACAAAAAGTTATTATGTGATAAAACATGCAGACAAATAAAAAAAAATAGTAAAAGGTAATAAATTAAGATAAAAAGGAATCGCAAAGGAATTAACGGCTTAACCTACATATTAGGGATGCCAAAATATCAGGAAATATTTTTTAGGTAATCCCGGCATCCCGGGATTTATCCCGGGATTCAAATTGAGTCATAATTTTTATGAATATGAGTAAAAATTCAATATCTGAAAGCATTTAAATATAGCATTAAATAAAACTATTTAAAATTTCCGATAAACTGATAGTAAAACTCATATATCGCTAGCTTAGAGTGAAAAGTTGCTAACTTCACTTTTAATGAAAAATCATATTTTGATATAGGGGGCTAGATAAATTAAAATTGCATCATTTCGAAAAGGGAAAAGGTCCTTGTTTTATGTTTTCTCGCTTATATATATTTAATGAAAGGAAAATTTGCTAAGGCCAAAAAAGTTGGAAATCTTTTAATAAATATCGAATCCCTCCGATTCGTATGGAGTTTTGCTTTGCTTTAAACAGGCAAAATGTTGTATTCAAAGTTTTGCGAAATACTTGAAGGAAATGGCTATACGAAGTTTTTTCCTCTCCAGTACAATTTTTAAATTGGGACTTAGCAACTTTGCACTCTACGCTAGCGATATTTATTAAATCAGACAAATTTTAAAGTAAAACATTTTTTTAATTATATTTAAAAAAACCATGTGGTTGAGGAACGTATACATCACAAATAATAATGTAAATACCATGTGCTTTTGAAAGTGACGATTAATAAAAAAAACATAAAACAAAAATATACAAAAACAATTTCTCTAAACATGTTTATTCTACTCTAAAAAGAAATGGCGAATGGAGAATTGTTTGCCATTTTTTTCTCAATTTACTAGAAGTTTGGAGGGTGTACGAGCCAAACGGATCTCAGAATCGGATTCAGCGGGTCTGGTTAAAAACACACACTCCTTTTTTTGCCGGTGTTGCTATTATTGCACTTAAAATGTTTTCGTAAGAGCAGCAAAGCATTCAAAGCGGAGTCTTTTAATCTTGACCTGCAGTTTCTTCATACAAAACCTACTGTTGAAAAATATATTTCGGCATCAACACATTCAGGCTGAACTGTCAAAAGGTACACATAATTCATTTGAAGATAATAACACCTATCTCCTCCATTACAAAATATTTGAACTTCTTTTACCAGCACGTCGTTTAAATTATCAGTTTTTCGATTTGAGGAAGTTTTGAGTAGATATAAAAAATTATCTAACTTTTCCTTAAAACTGTCTGTTTCGTTTACATTAGCGACGGTATGAGTAAATTCATTGAAATCTTCTTCAAAAAAAGGCTCAGACTGCAATTTAAAAGCACAGTTTCAAGCTTTTTGTTAATTGCAGTTAAAACAGCATTTTACAAAAACCATACTTCAAAATGCATAAACAAATTCTTACTATCAATTCGATATTTCAAAATTTTCGGGATCCCGGGATTAATGCAAGCAAATCCCGGGATTTCCGGGGCGTCAAAAACACCGGGATCCCGGGATCCGGGGACTGGCATCCCTACTACCAGCTAATCCGGTGGTTGGTGGTGGTCGCTCTCGGTGTGCGTTGGCGCGATCGCCGCTGCCGACCGCGCCGCAATATATGTATGTCCGCTTGAGTGAGTGTCCACTCGGTGGAAAGCCGTTCTCTCTTCTCACTTTCCTACCTTTCTTCACCAGCGTTGCCGTTTTGGTCCAATTGGACCAAAATTGGTAGCTTCATTCTCCGTTGGTAGCTTGGTTGGTTTGATGACGCTTTTGGTAGGCAAAAATGTTTTGAAAATACAACCAAATTGAACATTAAAATTTGTTCGCTTAATTTGCGTTTACGCGTTCAAAACACTACTTTCACTTTGCTTACACGTATAAGATTTCTTTATTTTTTCTATATTTTATTAAGCAGACAATTTTCTGCAAACAAAAACTCACTTCCCAAAGCTATGACCGATTAGCTGTACAAATTAACGAGAAATTACCTATCGTCTTGAAAGAGAAATTGTTGATAGGAAATTTGCAAAGTGTGAGTGTATTGGTAAAAAAGGGCGAGTGTATGCAAATTGAATCAAATTATGAAATTTTTTATTGAAATGCATAAAATGTCTGCTTTTGTTTTTTCGCACACATAAAAAAATTTTTGATATGGATTTAATCAATCTCACATTTTACAAACGTGTTTTATACAATACGTTAATTTTTTTATTTAAAGGCCCGAATTTCTTTTGTTTAGTCTTAAAGATTGGAGTGAATGATTAACCAATACTGTAAACAATATTTTGTGTAGTTTTAATTTTTACTGCTAATTTTTGTAGCTAAAAGCCCCCCAAACTCGAGAAATCTTATTTTAATGATGAAAAAATTTTGGTAGTTTAGAAACTGATTTGGTAGGCGTTTTGGTACCTAAAAATATTTTCAAGTGGCAACACTGTTCTTCACGCGCAAGCAGTGCACGGACTTCGAAAAAATTATTATTGGTAGATTTTACATACAAAAAATGGTAGAAGTTGGTAGATTTTTTAGAAGAAACAATATCAGATGGTTTTTACTCAAATAGGATAAAACATGGCGAATTCGTAAAAGATGGCGTTACCAGAACACCTGGATTTACGCCTTCATGAACCTTAATGTCAAAATGATATACAGATGCGATCAACTAATTAGCAACGAAATTTTAAATGATATTGTTTGCAAATTATGTTTATTTATTTATTTTTAATAATTTTCATTTTAAATATAATTCAATGTATAACAGAAACCACAAAAATAAAAGTGTAAAAGCTTGCATAAATTTCAAAAAAATTAATCTAACTTAAAAAAATTGTCATACAAATTTCAAAATTTTTAATTAGAATATTTAGAAAATTTTCGCGTATGCAGTTTTGTAGCCCATTCAATTGTAGTGTAAGGAAGTGCAAGTTTCAAGTCGTTAAAAATTACACTGGTCTACAAATTTCAACTTTTTTTCTGCGAATAAGACGGGACCTGGTGTTTCTGAACGGATTTTTCGTGCTGAACACGAATCCGGGGTCAAAAATGTCCCATCACGTCACGTTTTCGAGAAAAAAGGGGTTGAAACCCCTAAAAACAGCGTTTTTGGCCATTTTCGAAAAATTATAGAGCTGAACCCTGACGTGGTACAAATTTTGCATATATCAGAAATTAAAGGCTAAACCGTGCCCTTTCGAATGAGCCCTATGCCGAATTGATCGCGTGCACCCTTAAAGCAGGGGGTGTATTTGTGTTTAGGGGTGCAGGAAAAATTGATCACAGAAAGAATTTAATCTTAAACGATCATAGAAAATTAATAATGCCAAGGTTTTAACTATATTAAAAGTCGCTGATTACGAATCTGCAGTTAGATTTTAAAAATTTAAGATGACGGGTTGAATATGGTGGATATAAAAATTGGACTCCTAGACACAAATACACCCCCTGATCTAAGGGTGCATGCGATTAATTCGGCATAGGGCTCATTCGAAAGGGCACGATTTAGCCTTTAATTTCTGACATATACAAAGTTTGTAGCACGTCAGGGTTCAGCTCTACAATTTTTCAAAAATGGCCAAAAACGCTGTTTTTAGGGGTTTCAACCCCTTTTTTCTCGAAAACGTGACGTGATGGGAAGTTTTGGACCCCAGATTCGTGTTCAGCACGAAAAATCCGTTCGGAAACACCAGGTCCCGTCTTATTCGCAAAACCCTTGTAGACCAGTGTTACCGTTGATTTTTTAGATTTTTTTTTGTGGAGGGTGTTGCTGTTTTTTTTTCATATCAAAAAAATGTTGATCATGTGTAATTATTACTGGCATTGGGCGTAAAATTTTTTCGTGTAATTTTTGTTTTTATAAAATTTAGTTCAATCTCGGCTGCTCTGATTCGGGTCCATTATTAATTTAATAGGAGGGAGACTCAAGCAATTGTTCTCCGTCAAAGTTAACTTTTAAATTTTATTTAAGGTGTGTTCGATGACAAAATATGTTTGCTCATTTAAATCTGTTTGCTTTCTTTCGGCAAAATATTGGTAGATTTTTAGCTTTTGTTGGTAAAAATGGTAGAAAATATAATATAGCTAAAAAGTTGGTAGATCTACCGATAAAGTTGTAAAGTTCGTGACACTGCGTGCAAGTGCCTGTTTCTGTTTGTACGGCGGACGTTGACCAATGCCAAAATTGCATGCCACTCATCCAGCTGATCTTTTGGTATCGACGCAGGTGCGTATGTATGTGTTTGTGCCCGTATCAACCCTGCAGAAAATCTGACTAGCTCAGAACTAGTGTAGAACTAGACCTTTTGCCGACAGTACTAGATCTAGCTCAATACCCAAGCAATGCTTTCAACTCTCCAGTTTTACACGGCGATGTCATTGGCAGTGGCAATTGTAGCTCACTGCGCTACTTTGCAACGAGTTTTTAACCGGTTCCCTTTTGGACAGTTTTTTTTATAATAAAACGTTTTTAAGATACGATTTTTAGATATTTCGTCCGTTTTTTCTTTTCATTTACAGATTCCACGGTTGATACATATTTAAAAAAGAAATATTGTAAGCGACACGCAACAATTTAAACTCATTAAATCTAAAAAACCCACTACTGCCTGCACCGCGATTTGAACTCGCGACCAAGGACGCTTGAGTCGGGGGTCCTCTCGCTGAGCTACTTTCATATTGTAAAAGAAGAGAGAATTTGTACACTTACACCGCAAGTTTCAACTGTCCCGGTCTGCAACCGTTTTGCACCAGTTCTGAAATATTTAGTTCGGAACTAGCGCTTTGCCAGACTGTCTCCAAATTTTACTGCAAGGAAGGAGTGAAGCTGTTGCATGCACGCATTATCGCGGTGCCTATGTAGGCCAGATTTTAATGGTGTTCGATCACTGTTGCCTCCTCTACAGCAAGTTAATTTTGTAGTTTTCTATATACATATGTTGGTGCTTAGGTGTTATGCAGTGGCACATGTGTATGCGCAGAGTGTCGGTCGAAAGGATTTTCACATCGCGAGGTCCTTTCGTATGTGGATGTACTGGCGACCTAAAAAAAATACAATGGCATAAGACACAACCATTTACACCCCTTTTTTTTGTTTTGAAAGTTTCATATGTACATATCGCTCATTTATTAGACAAGTATGTATAATCGTATGTAGTGTTAGAAAAATATTTTATAAATTACCAGCCACTCACTGGATCCAAAAATTATCTATTAAATTTTTACTATTATATTTTTATATCCGTATGTACATACATTCAAGGCTTTGGAGATTTTTATTTTATTTTTATTTTTCCTTTAGTAAAGACCGTATTGAAGTAAATGAGCGGTATATACATATGTATGTGCAAATGTACATCAGCAAATGGCTCAACTCACAAGTGTACCTCCGCGCATAGTTACTTATTTTGCCCTTTTTATACCCGAGCGCACTTGCGCACAAGGGTATTATAACTTTGTTCACATAACGGTTGTTTGTAACAGGCAAAACGAATCGAGATAGATATAGACAAATGCATACATAAATGATCAGAATGAAAAGAGAAATCGATTAAGCGGTGACTGTCTGTCCGTCCGTCTGTGCACACGATAACTCGAGAAAAATTGGGATATCTTGACGAAACTTTGTACGTGCACTTCTTTCGGGCGTAACACGGATGGTATTGAAAATGGGGAAAATCGGACAATAACCACGCCTACCTCCCATATAACGGTAATATTCAGAAATACGAAAACTGAGATATTTTAGTAACTACTGAAGATTATTCACTCAAAACTGATATTTGTAATAATTTTTAGACGAAAAATAAGAATATTATAAATTTTTTGAAAATGGGCGTAGCCACGCCCACTTACGGTTACATGTGTATATCATAGTAACCCCTGTACCAATTTCTTCCAAACTTGGTACAGCTGTTAGTCCTGCTACAGCATACCAAATGGGCGAAATTTTTTAAAATCGGACAATAGCCACGCCCACATCCCATATAACGGTAATTTGGAGAAATACGAAATCTTCGATAAATCAGTAAATATTAAAGCTAATTTATTCAAAATTGACGCTTGCAACAATTCTTTACTAAGAAATACGTTTATGAAAATATTTTGGAAGATGGGCGTGGCACCGCTCACTTATGATCACATATATGTATCTCGGTAATCGTTCTACCCATTCCCTGCAGTGAAAAGATAAACCAGTTAGAAAAATACTAGTTAATTAACTAGTATATGCCTATCAGTTCGACAATTTCGGAGAACTTAGGCGATCAGCGACATCTGCCTTTGAATTGCCATAGCCAAAAATAAAACGAAATTAATTGCTTTTCTTACAAATGTCGGCTGTGGCGTCATGTGAACACTACTGGTTCTGGTTCTGAACTCGCAGGTTCGAGGCCGCTTGGAGGTGGTTAAGATTTTTAAAGTAAAATAAATGTAAGTAAAAATAATTTATTCAATTTATAAATAAATAACAAACTTGAAAATCTAATTGCATTTCAAAATAACATTTAGGAAGAAATGCTTGTGCTATAAAATCAAAGAAATTAAACAAAAATATTTTTTTTATTAAATTTATGAATTACAATAAACAGCCTAAACAAAAAAATAAATTTATAAAAAATCAAAATAAAATAAAAAGTAGAAAATAAAAAAATTTTATGCTGACGCATAGCGTGACAATTGACATCTCGTAGGACATCGCAATGTTAAAAATACCAGTCGCTAACATTAAAAAAGGATAGAACGTGAACTAGTTGGGCTGAAACGCAAACTGGTAGAATTCTAGTTCACAACTAGTAGCTTTCCCTGCAGGGTTTGTGCCAAACTCGGTACAGTTATTGTGCTTGCCACATAAAAGCAAAACGTTGAAAATTTTGAAATCGGACTAAAATTGAGGCCGCTTTTCATATAACGGTAAATTTCAGAAATGCTTGAAACTTCACTTTTTCGAAATTTAAGGACGCTAATTTACTCAAAATTGATACACCCCGGTCTACCATATAGCGGTAGCTTTCGGAAAGGACAAAATATATTTAATACTTGCGCCGGGTATTTAATGTTCGAGCTCCGCCCGAACTTAAACTTTCTTACTTGTTAATATTTGATTTGTTATTTTTTAATGCCAAGCTACTACCACTTACCTCGACTTCCAAAAATTGTTGCAAACCCCAACGGGACTTCCTGCGGATCCGTTTCGACGGTATCAGTCGAGATCCGTTTGTCGCACTTGGCCGCACAATTAACCCGGGTATATAGGCACTTATGTATTTTTTTATGTACTTAGAATACAAACTTGCGCGCGCATTCGACTTACACAAGCTCCGAATTCTTTTTCAACTGGCTCCTCTGGCTTCTTTCAGAGCTATTTTATCAGAACTGTTCAAGCCGAAGAAGCCATTCGTGCCCCATTTACCAACTGACCTTCGAAGTCTAGTTTCTACTCAATTTTCGGAGCCACACTAACACATACCCACGCATTCAAAATGGCCTTATCGCCCCGCCAGACAAGCGGAGTTTCACATCCTCGGCGTTGGTTAGGCGGCGTAAGAGAATTATGGTTACTTTCACATCCGGTAGACACTCGTAGCTATCGTTACAGGCTCGCACTCGCCGATGCTGCCCGCATCATGGAGCGGGTGCGTAAAAACAAATTTTACAACGCAGCTTGCTTCCTCGCTCTTATTCCGCCCAACGTGTGGCTTCGACTCATGCCCAGAGCCGGGCTTCTAATGATGTGCTTGCCCGCGATAACACTTTCGTGCTAAGTCTGTTGCGTCTAACACCAGACCACAATCTAGCTACACACGTATCCATTTCTATCATTAGTTCTAGATCTATATCACAAGCTGATGTACATATATTATATCACAAGTGTTAGGTAACTATACCAGGAGTCATGGTGGTCAATAAAATAATAAATATAAACATAATCACAAAATAAATAGAAAGTTAAATAAATAAATTAATAAATAAGTAAATAAATAATTGAATAGTAAAAAATAAAAAAAATATCACAGATGTTAGAACAGATGGTCAGGAAAAAAATAAAATAAAATAAAAAATATCACAGAATTTATAAATACGTGGTCAAGTAATGATAAAAAAAATAAATAAATAAATAGCTAAACAGATAAATAATTAAACAAATAAATAACCGAATAAATGGCTAATTAAAGAGTCAACTTTCTAAAAGCAGTCAAGTAGTAAAGGTATACAATACATTGACGAGTCCATCTACACATAATTACATAAACAAATACCTACAATAAAACAATATTTTACACGGGGTACATGAAAACTATGCTACAAAGATATCCTTAGCATGGTATACCCCGAATCTTTTTCCTCTAGTGTCCCCCAACTCATATATCGAGTTCCCAATCACTTTTAAAATGATACATTTGACTTGCTTGGGACCTAGTTTGGTATTATAATTTTCTACTTGCGAACTTTGCCTTAAGTTTCGGCGGTATGCCACTTGTCCAATCTGAAATTTAACTTCTCTGCTTCTAGCATCATAAGTCTTTTTACTTCGTTCATAAGCCAAATTCTGCTCACTTTTTATTTTGTTCGGAATCAACTGGGCTCTGTCCGCTAGGGTTTCTGTTTCGCAATCTGCCTCCCCAACTTTACCCAATCTTCGGTATAGCTCGTATGATGCAGCATGCTGTATCGTAGGCATACCGAAGAGGGCACAGTACGGGGAGCTATTAATTGCAGTGTGCACCACACTGCGCAAGGCGAAGGCGGCTTCGCTAATGTGTTCGTCCCAGTTATTTTAATTCTCGTTGATGTATGACCTTACAATTTGCAGGACAGAGCGATGTACTCTCTCGGCCGCGTTGGCCTGAGGCGAGTAAAAAGCCGTACTGATGTGTTTGGTGATACAAACTGATTCTCGTTGTTGCGCATATTCGGGAACACCAAAAATGTGGAACACTTCGTCTTCTAAAAACTTTACAACGTTGGCTGAAGTCAAGAATGATAGAATACAATATTGCGCCGTCCTAGGCGTTGACATTTGTGAACCACAAGTAAACAAAGAATAGAGCGAAAAGAAGAACGAGTTGAAACTGCCAAAACAGTTAACTTTACAGCGAAAAACGTGTTTTAATTTTGCTAAATGCGAAAATATTGCATTTTTACCTAATCTATTAGAGAATAGGTAACATTTTAGTGCACTCCTTTGCCTTGCAATTGAGGCTGCTTCAGCAAACGTTTTAGTGCACTCTATTGCTTTGCAATTAAGGCTACTGCAGAAAACTGCGGCAGCATCTCAGCGGGATTGATTAGTTAACTTGCTAATGGAGGCTGTTTGGAGCAGAAGCAAAATCATTGTGAGAAAATGCGGTTAATGTAATAATAAAGAAACATTTCGGGAACGGCTTTGCCGTTCCCTATGTACACAAAAAGCAGCGATTCGTTCCAGCGCTACACTTGCATCTACGCATCTTGTATCTTGATGGCTGTCGCAATTTAATACACAGCACTTCATTTTATTAGTTTCAACTCAAAAATTACTCACAAATTGCAAATTAACACAATTTAAACTGAGTTTTCATTTATAATTTAAAATTATCTTTCGCTGATTTGTACGAAGGTTTATTTACAAGTTACCACAACTGTCAAAATCGGCAAAACCAAAGTAGCGGTACCACTGACGGCGCCACCTTTGTTCACTGCACCGTGGGCTGCATAGGCTTCGAAAACACAAATTTCGTAAAATGGTCGAAACACGCATACACAAAGGCATTACCACTACCGTACGCGGATATGGACCCAAAAGTCTATGAATCAACGTTGAAAAGGTCTCTCGTTTATGTGTTGCTTTCCCATCAGGGGCCTGTGAAATGCATTTTGTGGTTCGTTCCCCTTGAAAACCTCACACCCTTTAATGTAATTTCGTACTTCGGTTACCGTACCTGGCCAATAATTTTTTTCCCGTATCCTTGATAGTGTTTTGTATATCCCACCATGGCCAGCAGATGGTGAATCGTGTGAGGACTCTACCAACCCACGACGCAGCTCTGATGGAACCCAGAGTTTCCAGGCGTGGTCCTGCTGAAGGTAATCCCCCGTGTTAAACTGCTTCCGTTTGTAAGCGTAGCCATCCGATATGGTCGGTTCAGTCAGTCACCGTTATCTGTCACGGTCTTTTCCAGCTCTTCGCACTCTTCCGGTTTGAAGAACGGCGAATCGAGACACACATCTAGCATTCAGCTATTCTTAGTTATTTCTTCCATCTTGGCGCGAGATAATGCATCCGGTAAGATGTTTTGGGACCTTTGCCGGTGTTGTATGTCAAATTTATAGCTTTCGAGCTTCAAGCTTCACCTCGCGAGTCTGCCAGATAGGTCCTTCTGGTTCATCAACCAATTCAGACTCGCGTGGTCAGTAATCACCGTAAACGGAAGTCCCTCAACATAAGGCTTGAATCTCTTTACCCTAAGTACCGCCGCGTAGCTTTCAGAGATGCTGTAGTTGCGTTGCGCCTTATTTAATTTCGCCGAAATATAAGCTATTGGTCCCTCGTTGCCTTCATCATACAATTGGAAGAGTACCCCTCCCACACCGTCAGTTGATGCGTCGCGTTGGATATAAAAATGTCGATTGAAGTCCGGGTGCGTCAGTACAGGTGCCGAAATTAGGCTCTGTTTTAAGAGGTCAAATGCCTTTCTGGCTCCATCAGTCATTGTAAACTTTTTTATGTTATCTTTTGTGTATATATAAGTTTCTAGATTGCTGGCGAGATAGGGTAGTGCCTTTGTTTCACTGGAAGGTTTTCGTTTGTGACCTCGATTACGTGTTCCTCCTTATCCGTCTTCCCTAAACCTAGCACAGCAAAAGAAGGAAACTGGGCCTTAACCCGCTCTAGTGCCGGCTCTCGGTCATGGGCTAGACTATGTTGCACCGTATCAAACATTAGGTCGCCTTCGGAGGGTTCCAATTCCGGAACGACGGGACCATTCACTCTTGCTGTCACACGCCTACTCACAACACTCATTTCAAAAGCCTGCCAGAAGTCGACGCCAAGATAGACCTCTTGTTGGAGTCCCGGCACCATCAAAAATTCCAAGTCTCGAGTGACGTTATACCAGAGAACGGGCAGTGTGATGACTCCCACCACCCCTGTCTCCCCTCCGTTGGCCGTTCGAATGTTTTGGCCTTTAATCGGCATTATGGGGTTTTCCTTTCCTTCGAGGAGTTTCTCGGAGTTCTTCCCTAGGCAGCTGGCTCCTGCGCCCGAGTCGAGAAGTGCGAATACTTCCTGATCTCCAATTTTAGTTCTAGGAAAAAACCTGTTATCCCCTTTTAGTGTTACTATAGTTGAGACGATCTTTTTACAAATCTTTCTGAGGTTCTTCTTCTTTTCCCTCATTTTTCTAATTTTCTCGAAATTTCTTTTCTTTTTCTCCTTAGTTATCTCTTCACAAAATATGCGCTTTCTTGCCTCCTCATACTCCATTTTTCTTTGGTGTAAACTTCTAATTTCTTTCCTATTTAAACTACTCTTGACTACCCTCCCACCAACTTCTTCTTTTTCTTCTTATTTGCGCTTTCTTGCCTCCTCATACTCCATTTTTCTTTGGTGTAAACTTCTAATTTCTTTCCTATTTAAACTACTCTTGACTACCCTCCCACCAACTTCTTCTTTTTCTTCTTATTTGGCGCTGTAACCGCCTATGCAATTTTTTTTTGCCGAGTTCAACGAAGCACACCAGTCGTTTCTTTTTTGTGCCAACTGGCGCCAATTGGAAATGTCAAGTGAAGCCAAGTCCTTCTCCACCTGGCCTTTCAATCTCAGTGGGGGCCTTCCTCTTCCTCAGCTACCAACAGCGGGTCCCGAGTTGAATACTTTCAGAGCTGGAGCGTCGGCGTCCATTCGAACGACATGACCAAGCCAGCGGATCCGCTGTATTTTAATTCGCTGCACCAACTGCTCTCCTCAAAACTGTCACTGGGTTGTTCACTGGCCTGACTCCGGGTGGTCCTTCTGCTGGCAACAGTTCCCGGCGCCAGCTTCTGGTTTCCCGGATTAGGCTTATACAAACAGAATGACGAATTACTGCCACATGCAAAACATATCATATCGTGGAACCTAGACACATATTTATCTTCCTTCCGGGCATCAAGTAGGTTTTTTTCATAGTGATCGACGGGAATACCACACTTAAGACACAATATGAGAAGGAAAGGAGACGGACAAAACGAATGGATAGTGGGTTTGTGGACATTGGGATCAACGGCCGGGGACACTCTGTTGGGGACTGGCACTGACAGTTGAGGTTTATTGTACTGGGTCCTATTTATTGCCTCTACATCCCTTTCTTCTACTTTTGGTTCTATTCTCTCCTCTACCTTACTCTCTAACATAAATTCTACTTCGCTCACTGCCTTGCATCTATTTATATTTTTTCTGATAACCCTCTCGGCTCGCTTATATTCTGATTTTATTCCGCCAGTGTTGTGATTCGCGACGCGAAGGTCGAATTTGCGAGAAACGACTTTAGGTTTGCCCTGATTATTCCTACCAGCTCATGTTCAGGTATCTTCTTTCTGAGCCGGAAGGTCAGGTTATGGACCTCACTGTAGAGTTCCTCAAAGCTTTCTTGTGGAGACTGCTTTTGCTCCATGATTTCTCGGATCACCTCATAAACCGATTCAGACGTCTTGAAGGGGCCCAGCAACTCGGCTTTAAGTTCGTAGTACCCGAAGTCCGAATCCTCAGCGTGGTCCTCGGGTACTTGCCAGTACCACTTCAAGGCGCTGCCAGTGACCAACCAATGGAAGTCGGTAAACAGCTGGTGGTAGGAGATACCATGCTGTTCCCTCATCCTCTCGACGCGGAATATGAAACTTTCGACCGAAATACCTTTAATTGTACCATCAAACTTTATATTCCACTTGTCAAGATCAACCTTCTTCCTTGCCTCGGTCCCGGATGGGGAGTTGTTGTCGTCTTGTTCTCGTCTTCTTACACTACCTTGGTCTGCTGCAGAGCTTTCATGCCGTCCTCCGTCCGGAGTTGACGCCATGGCTGGTCGAATGCCAGGTACTCGCACTGGATTTTCAACAACCGCCACCTTTTTATTGAGGCTTACTACGTTGTCTTTTACATGGCGGACCTCGTTTATGCATTGCGCTATCACATCGCCTTGATGTGCCATCATCGCCATTAAGCGGCTCAGCTGTTCGACGTTGATGGCTGTAGAACTCGGCATGCCACCTTGAGACTTTGAGCCTCCTGGCTGCTGGTCACTTTGTGGCATGTTTTCCTCTGAACTCTCTTCCTCTGATATTCGGAAAAGCTCCTCTATCTTTCGAGAAAGTGTAAGGCTATTATCTTAAGTGTTTACCGCGACCTGTTCTGTGACCCTAATAGCTGAATGACGTGTCTCCCGGCTGGCAGTCCCAAATAACCTTTCGGTACACCTATTTAAATAGTCTGTAGGAACGAAGTCTACCAGTGTCAATTTGGGTAAATATTGAGCCGACCACCTGGTTCTCCAAAGCCCTTGCTACGCTTCGCGTTACCCTACGGCCCGAATCAGGCAGATCTAATCCTCCAGCAACCACTCCATCCGTAATCTCTCGCTCTTCACCCTCTCGATTTTTCATTCACTCGCACCCCTATACACAAAACTTAATAACACTATACCGCAAACTAAACTTCAAATTAGATTTAGATTTAGATTTATTTATTCATTTTTTCTTACAATGTTACATAACAGCTTAGAGTAAAGACCAATTAGATTGACTTGTAAGAAAAAAGGTAAAGCATTCTGTAAAATGGATATAATAGTGTCGAATGCTATTTTCAAAAATAAAATCCAATATAATATACATATATAAAGTGTGTGGGGTGAAAAAGGTGCTATGAAATTACAATTTCAATATTCAATAAAACAAATTTTAGACTTAAGGTTCATTAAATACTAGGTCTCAGCAAAATCTTGATATCATTATGTGATAACTCTAAAAGATAAGATTTAACACTTTTCAAAAATTTAGGCAAATTTCTAATGAGTCGTATATTAGCAGGCAGAACATTGAACAACTTACAAGATACAATGGTGAAGAAGTTACTCAAATGAGTAGTACGATATGTCGGAACAACGACCAAACCCTGAGTGTTGGTCCTCAGACAATAATTTTCCGACTCCAAAGTATGTAAGTAACCGCACCGAATAAAAAATATTTTTAGTGTCTTATAGTAATACAAGTGTCTTACCGGCAAGATTCCCAGGCTCTTAAATAGCTCCATGGAATGGTGAAACCGATTCGCATTACAAATTTTCCTGATAACGAATTTCTGCACAGTTAAAAGGGGCTGAAGCTTATTCAAAGATGCACCACCCCAACAACTAATCCCATATTGAAGTTTGGAGTCGACTAGCGCGTAGTAAAGAGTTTTAAGCGTGGCGTTTGAACATACCTTTCTAAGGTTATAAAAGTGTCGAACTGTAGACTGCAAATATGTCTTCAAGCGAGAAGTGTGTGAAGACCAACATAAATTTTTATCAAGAACGACCCCCAAATACTGAAAGTCCTTCACTGTGTGTATGTGAGCCTGAATATAATACTATGTGCCAACTCCAAAATTCGAACTGTTGAAGTGGAAATCTGAACCAAATCAAGTCTCGCTTGAAGTGCCTGAGTTTGCAGGAGAGGTCTCAGGGATTCAAACGCCAAATAAAAGCAAATAAAAATCCAGGTGAATTTAAAAATGTTAATCCAAAATTTCCAACAAAAAAATAAATTCCGAAAATGAAAAATTCAACTAGAAATTACAACCAAGGAAGATTTATATCGAAATTCGGCAGTTTCAACGGAAGGATAGAAAAATTCGAAATTCAAGATTGCGAACCAAGAGAAATGAAAATCCAAATCTCCAACAGCAACCAAAAGATATAAAAAAAAACAAAAAAATATGTTAAATAAAACTCTGCAATCTTACGCACATAAATGAAATATGCCTTTCGAAAAAATACAAGCACATTTTTGTTTGAACGATCCCACTGGGAAAATAGGTAAGCACCTTACGAGGTAAGCCATGTTTTCTTTCAGTTTTTAGTACCAAAATTGTCATCATGACCAGCGTAATCTACTAGTAAAGCACAAAATGAACACCTCCGGCGACACATTACGTTGTCAGTTGCAAAATAACGTGCAGCCGAAGTTATTTCCAAGCACCGAACTACTCCGAGCGACTGCTCTGTATTACACGTAACTTACTTTGTAAAGCGACTCAGAAGTATGTTTGATAGCAAATGTACATTCTAAATTCCTACTTACATAAGGCGGCCATGCCTTTGTAAAAGTAAGGGACGTTCGGCAGGGAAATGGTAATGACTGCCAGGTGAAGAGTAAGTTGCTAATAAGGTATTATTACGTGCTCCTAATTCCCACTGGGATGTAATATCAATATCTTTTATTCAAATACACAAATCTAATAATAAATAGCGAATAACAAGAAGTAGAGCTGCCAGACGAATTACTAAAGTGGTCGTGGAAACAGGGTAATTACGAATTACTTAGCGAATTATGGACCGTGGAAGCATCGTATAACACTGTGTGTTACCATTTAGTTACCATTTCAAAGAATTTGATATTACTATTATTTCGCATTTGTATTTCTAGTCACCCTAGTGTTCACTAAACCGATGCTTAAACGATATTTATGCATAAATTCTCACCAACACAGCAATCACAACCTAGTTGCATACTATGTTTGCTAAGAGCAAAATAAGAGAAAAATTCTCTGGTTGAAATTAACTGCAAGAATCATGTCATTGCCCAGATGCGCAAGGCCAAATCAAACAAACATATGTACATATATACGTAAATATCACCGGTTGGTAAAAACCACAGAAGAGATAGTTTGGACGAATACCGAAACTGCAAAATGCTCTTGAATCGACATCTGTACCCAAGTGCATGTGCAGTCACGGAATCTCTTTGAAGTGGGAAATCTTAATTAAATGCTAACAAATCAAATGCTTGCTTTTTGGTGATAAAATTTAAGGGATGGATGCACTGACAAACAACTATTCTATTTATAACAGTTAGTGGGTTTTGTATGAAATTTTCGTAGGGGCATAATTATAGTTAGAGCCAACTTTGGTTAGAGTAATACTAAAGAGCCTACTTTGTTTTCATGTGTATTATATGTAGTAGGTTTAATAGCATGGTACAATTATTCACAGGTATTGTCTTCCCAGAGAGTTTTGTTTCATATCGAAATTCGTGCAACCTTAGTTTCATTTTGACGCAGTTCAATGTTGATTACTTCATGGTGGAATAAACAAGGTGATGTCAGTTACATAACCTCACTTTTTTGTTAGCCCCATTTCGGCAATGCATATAAATGTAGTAAAAAAGGGGACAATTTTGGGACATTTTTACTCCATTTTGAATACTATTTTTAAAAAAGTATTTATTCAAAGAATTATGTCATCAAAACAACACAAAACATCAGGGACGAAAAAATAATAATTATTTTTTAAATTTTAACCAAAAAAATCAACAAGTTGCAATCCTCACAAAACAGTTTTAACTATTCAAAAAAAAATTTCAGGTAAACATTTCAGTTGGTTGGGTCTGTATACCTTTTACATTTTTTAGATAATCATTATTTTTAAGTGAAAAAATTAAACTCAATTCTAATTATTATCTCCGAGCGAAAATAAAAAATCATAAAATAATCGTTATTTGGGAACGAAAATATAAAAATCAAATAATATTTTCGTTGAGTGAAAAAATAAAACTCAATAATAATTATTTTTTTTAAGCGGAAAAAATAAAAATCATAAAATAATTATTAAATGTGGATTAAAATTATTTTACTCATAATGATTACAGTCCCTGCAAAACATAATATTAAAAGATCGACTATTGATTAATTATAACAGGATTTTCATAACTTTATTTGTAAAACTAGTGCAACATTCGATAGTCTTATTGGTACATTCGCTAAACAAATTGAGCTTCATCATATGCACAGCTGTTGATTTTACAAAATAAATAACTTTATGATATTTGCATACAATTACACTTAAATTACTTTTAAAATTGCAATCACAAGTGCGGACTCCTCACACTGGGAAAAATGGAAAAGTGGGCGTGGCCCGTCCCTTTTTCCTGATTTCAAGGGTATATAAAAATTTTTGTGCAAGTGATTAATATAAAAGTCACTTTATTATGGCGTAAAAATGATACTAATTTCGTAAGCATCGGTTAAGTATATTGGGAAATAAGTGTTTTAAATTTTTAATTTTCCAACGTTCCAACAAAAAATGTTTTAGGCCATTAAAATTAGGAAAAAAAGGGCGAATCACGCCACTAATCCTTTTTTCCGGGGTTCGCTATTCTACACTTATATTAAGTGTAAAACGTAATATCAATATACATAGTATATAATAGGGCTATTCGCGATTCGGTGCATAAGAACTGACAAATTTATGCAATTGCAGAAATATGCCATGGATTGTGAGCGA
>NW_023459942.1:0-2975 GCF_013731165.1 Rhagoletis pomonella | reverse complement strand
AATTTGGTTTAGAGATCCGATGATTGGATCATGAAGAAATTAACGGTTCCCCTAAATTTGAATATAAGAATTGAAGTCCGTTGTGTTCTTTCCTTAAAAACTACTTGTTTAATAAAAAGTGCTATAAACTCAAGATGCGCTCAACTTTCAAAAGTACCTAAGAAAAAATTTTAAATAAGACTCAGTAAAAATAAATTTATTGATTCCATGAATTTTTGCACTTTTATGTTCCTTTTTTCGATTTCTGGTTTCTGTCTTTCGATAGAGATGGTGATTTTTACGATTTCTATTTTTTTTTAATATTTCGAATACCGAAAAAATTAACTGAACTCTCAAGAAAAACGAAGAATTCATATAAAACGACGGACGAGAAATGGAAAAGAAATTTTCTTCTACCAAAATTTCTTAAATCAGTTTCCAGCTCTCAAGAAAAAAATGCTCGTATATTCATTTCCTCATGAAAATTTACAGCAAAAGCAAAGCGCTTTTTCAAGCAACAGAAATTATAATAAATATTTCTTATAATTTCCTTGAGAGCTGGATTCTTAGCTTTAAGATACAGTTTGTATTTGAGGTTATTAGCTTTAGGGGGGGTTTGAACCCCAAAACCCACCCCTTGTGTGCGCTAATGAACACGACTATTACTATCTTTATGCTTCTTTTCTACTCGGTTATATTCAACGCAGGTCAATTCAGCTCACATGCATAACCACCTTTTTTAACCGTTTTCTATCGGTAGAAATCGTAATTGGGGTGCGTAAACGGATTTAGAGTTGAGTTAACTCACAATTTAAAGGAATGTATCTAATTTGGAGCTAAAAATGATAAACACGGGGCTTATAGCCCAGTTATGCATACTTGTACTGCTATACCATTTTTAAGTAAAAATCAAAACCAACAAATGGGGCAAAAGAGCTGATTAACAGTTCAGCTAAAACAATCAGGGTTTCACTTGGTATTCAACTCGAGTTGAAAATTGACCGTTTAGGCTTGTTGGCCTTAACCGTGTAGAATATAACCGACTATAAAAGACATGGTAGATACATATATACCGCATGTTTAATAATACAAAGAATTATTTCAAAATTTGAATTTTTTGGGAAAACGCAATAAATATTTGATCAATTCATACAGTTGGTATACTAAAAGACTGATGGAAAGATACTCAGTTAAAAAAAAAAACGTTTGAACGTATTACGAGATTTTAAGGCCTTTTTTTCGGAAAAAAACCTATATATGTATGTATCTATTGGCAACAACTTCACTCACAATTTGTAGGGCCCTGTGGTCGTAAATATGTAAGATCACCCTTTTTAAATCAGTTTTAATTCATAAGAGTAGGAATTAATTTTTTTATCTTAAAAAAGGGCGGATAATGCTTATCGATCCTTTTAAGCGCCAACCTTGTATCTACAAAATTAATTTTCAAGAAATTAACAACAAGACGCTTCTTCCTCAAACACAGTAATTAACTTTTATATTTTATTGCCATGGTTATACTGTTAGTAAAATATATCCATTTTAGCTATTTAAACATATAAGTAGAGCACCTCTCAAATATACGAAAATTGCAACCATCTGAATTTTTCCGCTCCTCGCGCATTTTTTTAATAGCTTGTGGATAAAAATAGGGTACGCAGAAAGAAAAGGACATCTCTAGTGGAAAAATCCCTAGACCCCAGAACCTGATGCCGAAAAGTGAACTAAAAAAATATGGTTTCAATTATTTTGTTGTATCTTTCAAAGTAATTGTGTTAAGGTTAGTATTCTGTACACAGCCGTGAAAATTTTCCTGCAACACATACTGTTTTCACAAGAAATTTTGTCACACCCAAAAGTGAAGTATAAAAAGAAATAAATAAAAACGAATTTTCAATCAAACTGATTTGTGTAGTTCAGGGACGTCTTCAGTAAATGTTTTGCAGGCTGTTTTAATATATCCTATCTTATTATATTTCTTAGCTTTTCTATATTTTGAGAAGTTGAGAGAATGAAGTCATATTGTATGAAGGTATTTACGCCTTTCCATGAATACCCATAAAATATTTGAAATTAAAGTTTTAGTAAATATGAAGATATTTAAAATCTCATTAGAATAAGATTCATTTTAGTATTTGCATTTTCGTTTTAATGCAAATGTGGAAATTACACACTAAATGAAACACACTCATTTATAAAACCGTTTTAGCAATTTTCTTGCTTTTGCTAGCCCCTTGTTTTTGAGCATTTATTTTTTTATTCAATTCTAAAGTATATAAGAGATTAAAAAAAAATTTGATTCTTCTAAATTTACATCAAAATTTAACTTCAATAATTTAGCTAGTAAATTTTTGCAATTCGCAATTTCCTTTCCATTAAATTTATTAAAACTTACTTTCAGTTTCCATAACGAGGAGTTTTGGTTTAGGTTTTATCAGACTACCATTTGAAATTTGGTCTATCCACGTATATGAGTGGAAGCCTTTCTCTTCATATTCGGTATGATAAATCCTGCACCTGGGAACAAACGCGGCCGCTTAGAAATACTCGGCTGCGATGGGCAACAACTAAAGTCTCTGACACTAAAATGGTTTTCGCGCACACGTGAAGAGTCCCCTGATGAAACATCGCAGCAATTTGCCCACCGTTGTGGGGGGGGGGGGGAGTTTATTAGTACTTAGCATAACATAACATACCAGAACATAACATTAAACTACATAAAACACCATAACATAACATCACACCTTCTTCAGTTGTACCCACTTTTTTTATCCCTATCAGCTTCTTCGTCTCTATCGAGTTTTATGTCTATGTTTATGTTTATCTTCATCGGCATCTGCACCTTCATCTTCATCTTCATCTTCATCTTCATCTTCATCTTCATCTTCATCTTCATCTTCATCTTCATCTTGATCTCCATCTTCATCTTCATCCTTATCTTTATCTTTATCTTTATCTTTATCTTTATCTTTATCTTTATCTTTATCTTTATCTTT
>NW_023459941.1:0-45493 GCF_013731165.1 Rhagoletis pomonella | reverse complement strand
AAAAAAACTGCAATCCACCACAATTGTTGCATTGATTGATTACCAAGCATTTTGCAGTTAAAATGCACAAAAAAACGCACGTTACTAGCTGCCTGCAAAGCGCAACAACACCACTAATGGCATGCCAGCGCGTATTCGTAACCAAAACAAATGATGTATTGCGATAACTCCAACTCAAACTGAAACTTCAACTCCAACTTCAGCTTCCACATCCACTTTAACTTTGTCTGTCACTTTCGACAGGCAGCCAACTGTTAGCTGCACTTGTTGGCACATTTTTCTCGTCATTGCTGAATGTGAGTATACTTTTGCTATGCTCACTATTGTTTTAGTTGTGTAGCGTTAACACTAGAATGGTGCATCAAAGTTGTGGTGTGGCCTGTTATTGCAGACTTAAATGTTTTGTCTATGGAGGAAGCAACAGCCAACATACCAACAACGCTGAAAGTTGTTGGGACAAAGTTTTAACGCTTACATGCACTGTCACTGTCAGTCAATGCCTTAAGTTAGGGGAGCAGTCAATCGAACAAAATAAAAATGAGAGAAAAAAAATATACCAAAACAAAAAAACAAACACAAGCAACGCGTAAAAGTACTAACTAACTACTATAGTAAGCAATAAACTTTTCTGTTGACATTCACTCGGCAAAGCAGGCAGTTGTCAATGTTGCCGTAACTTTTTTTTTTTGCTGCACTGCCGTCTTTGGCGGCTATGTACATTTAACTTTTACCTCAAATTTGCAATCTCTTTACTACATAAATTTCTTCATTTTTTGCAGACTTGTGAATTTGCTTCTTTATGTTTTGCTTGAAATTCACTTTACCTCAGCGAGTTTGTTTTATATTTTATCCAATTCTTCATAAAATTTCTCTCCTTTTATATCTTCTTCAATTTTGTCATCACCACCTCTCCCGCTACTAAAGTTGTAAACTCTTCGAAATTGCTTTGGAAATTTACGAAAGTTTACGTTAAGCATAAGTGCGTTGTTGCTGTAGACTCGGACAGGGGTTGACATTTTTTGGTATGTATATTTTATTATATACATATGTACATACATATGTACAATTTCTTTTAATAAAATGGAGTATGTATATAGTATATAAACATTTATGAGCTCATTGTTTGAGTAAAAGTGTCAAGGTATCAAAAAGTTTGTGTAATGACTTTTAAAATGTATTTTTCGTTTACTTTTGGCAGTTCAATTGTTGCTTTTTTATGAGTCATTTGTGATGGGTGAATTATGTGCAACATGTTGCTAAGCAGGTGATGCCATAAAATGCGTTTTAATATTACGATATGATTAAGATCAAATTTAAGTTATAATGAAAGAAAAGAAAATAATTTTTCATAAGCTGTTGGAAAGTTCAGCTACATAAGTAAGAAATATTTTGCTGGATAAAAAAGATGCGAAAAAGGATGTGCGTGTGCTTAGCGCTCAATAAGCTCTAACGTGAAAAAGTTTCAATGAATATTAGGCAAATTTACGAAATTTTTTACACTTTTATGAATATATTTATCGTTTTAATTATTATCGATAATTATCGAATTTGCTTTAATGCGTTTTTTATATTATTTCTGATACTCTTATCGATGCGTTTATCGATATTTTTCACAATGTTATCGATAAATTTTTCTATATTACCAACATCGTTGTTTTTATATTTTTATCGACATCACTACTGATATTAATAGTGATTCGTTACCAAAATATTTTTTCTGTGTTTTATATATTTCACTATCCTTATTTTTGTGACGTAAATAAACGTCAATATCTGTAGCGATAAAGTTTTCGATATAGTTATCTATACCTTTACCAATACATTATATTTTAATTATTTTTTGTCAATTAACTTGTCAAGCAACATTACAAACAAGTTTTTTCTTTTAGACTTCGGCCCTCCCCAATTCACATGAAAATCCATTTGCCTGCCATAGGCAGCGAAAAACTTTAGGTCATTCCATTTCGTGTGACAGCATCAAGACGTAGTTCACGAATTGGAGAAGATTGGCCAAAAACTTTACTAAAATTTGAACGCCGAAGACATATATATATTTATTTTAGTTAGTAAAATAGTTTTCGCTATCACCGTTACTATTAATCGACAGGGTTATAGATAACCTTTTTTATCAACATCTGAAATGTTTTACAAATTGTTATGGCTCTTATTATTGACCATATAATTTTTTCCTATACAATTTCAAAAACATTTTCAAAACCGTTATCAGTCTCGTTATCGATATTATAATCAAAACTACTTTCGTCTTGTAGCGAGCATCGATTATTATCGATTTTTTTTTTATTTATGATTTATTACTGTTATATTTATATACACACAAATCAACTTTCGATATAAATTATAGACACTGTTATCGATATAATTTTTCGATAGCATTTTCGTTTTTTTCGTTATCAGTACTCGCAATATTGTTTTCTATCGATGTAATTAATACATTATATATTTTTTGTGTATTTCCTTATTGATATATTTATCAAAAATATTTAACGCATATTCTCGATACTATTTCCGGTAACGCAGTGAGTATGCAATAAGATCAACATTTTTTTTACAATCTCAAATACTTCGTTTGCAAAATATAAGAAAGAAAGAAAGCTCAAGAGCCTGAATGTGAAGACCTCTTTGCCTAGGAAATGCGGTTTTAGTGGAGGTTCTATCAACAATGAAACCAACATTTACTGACCTAAATCTATGCTTTTCATTTCACCACAGCCTTTCCTGTTGCCAGCAACTTTTCTGCTTATTAATTGGTAATAATCTTACTGTAAAACTTTTAAAAAGTTGATGCAACATGCCACAAAGGGGTTTTTGAGATTTGTTAAATAGTTTATTTATTTGATTTCTTGCTTTTTTAAAGCTTCGTTTGGTCTTAAACTCTTGATAACACATTTTGAAAGCAGCCGCAACATGTTTGAAGGGGAATACCAGTCACTTTTTTCCAGTTGATGGCAGATTTACACTAAAATCTTTCGAATGTTGTTGCAAGGTGTTGCAACATGTTTGTTTTTTTTTTTCTATATTTTAGCACTTCTTTAATGTTACTGCAACATGTTGCGGACGATTTTGTTTACCAGAGTTTAGCAATTACTTTACTGCGCCCTGCTAATTGTGGTATTTAAACTTAATTTGTCATACAACTCATACCATCCATTTTTCGAATGTTGATGCAATATTTATTTGTTTCAGATTGCAGAAAATTACTTTATTTTGCTCTGAGTTTTGTCGTCTCTAAGCTTAGTTTGTCAACTTACACTAGCATTACCAAAATGTTGATGCAGCATGTAGAGAAAGATGTTGGCTGGCAGTCAATATCAATGGAAAATAATTTTTTTCGTGACGTATTGTAAGCTACATTTTGATGTTACAGCAACATGTTGCAAAAACATTTTTCTATCGTTTTCGGTATTACCTTTATTTTACTTTACTATTTGCAGTGCTTAAGCAAGTTTTTGCTTAAAAATCACATCAACACTTTCTTTAAGTCGCTTCAACATTTTGCTTCAACCATATGCCTTTACTAAAATGTTGGTTATAGCATTTTAAGGCATACGACTTTTACCAAGCTCCAAATTTTCAGCTACTTAACTACGCACTTTTTGCAACTCCACTTCGAACTTTCGGTTCGAACAAAAAAAACATTAGCAACCAAAAAACACTATGCACTGTGTTCAACACTCTTCCCTTGAGATACATATCATAAAAAATGTTATAGCAGCATTACAAATGTACGCTAGCGTATAAATTTGGCATTAACGGAGCTCCAGCGCACCAACATTTGCAACATGTCCCTGCGAATAGCGCATAAAAGTCAATGAAAATGCGGTCACTCACACTCACACCCTTACTTACATATGTATCTATCTATTTAGTTACTTGTAGGAATGTATAGATCTGTTCGTGTACAAACATATGCACAGATGCATAAACATATGATCACATATAACTTTAAATATCGATTAGTTGAAATGACTGCACGCTGCACCAGCTTAATGGCACAATTGCAGGCAATGAACTGAAAAATGATGTAAGCATATTGAATTGCAAGCGCGCACAAACTGGGCCAAAGCGAATGGATTGCGTATGTACATACTATGTATATCTACTAAATACATACATAAATACGTGCTGAGGGTGATGCCAAGAGCCAAGAGGATGCGGAAGCGGAGTAGCAGGAGTTTGAAGGTGCGGTGGTGGAGGTGGAGAAGGGGGGCGTATACGAAAGGCGTGCAATGTGCAACAGAACCACAAACTATTTAAGCTCGTCTCGCCACAGCAGGTGCAACAATGTATTTGCTTTCCGAATGTGTATGCAAGTGTATTTGAGTGAGTGTATATGCACACATTTTATTGCAAGCGCGAGCATTTAACATTTGTCAGGCGTTAAATAGTAAAAAGTAACAATTTTGGTCGCATATTACTTACAGCCATATGCTTGTATGCATTCCCCCCCCCTTCCCTAGCCAAGTGGCACAACTTTGTATTTGTATGCAGGAATAAATGTTACAATAACAAAGTGGCAAATACGTTGGCTAGATTTTACTAAGCTATTTCGCTGTGAGCATAAAGCGTAGGGATTCAAATGGTATTTTCTGCGTAGTCAGAGCTGATGTTCATGGAAGCAGAGCAACAGTTTTGCATTACCCCAAAGAAAAGTGGAATAAAATGTGGAAGTAAAAGTCATTACTTAGCTCGGCAGCTTAAGCAATACGGAGGAGGAGTCAATAATATTTATAAAACTACCGTAGGGGACCCTTCATTACAAATTTGCCTTATATCTCAGCTTCATGATTTTTCATAATATCCTTTCCACTGTTAGGCATTTGATATAGCACATATCTGGTGTACTCGCACTATTTTTGTGAAATTTTACTAAGAAATTAAATATTCGATTACTCTGAAAAATTGTTGTATTTTTTTTTTTTTAATAAAAAACTTTTTTGTTAATATTTTTTGTTAATTGTGGTTCAACAAAAATTTAATGAGCATCAGGCATCAGGGTTTTACATAAAAAATTGTTGTGGATTTTCTTTCTTAAAGCAAAAGTATACGCGATACGTATTTAAGCTTTTTTAAATGTAAGTTTTGTTATTTATAACTTAGAAGAAAATTAAAATTTTATTTTTAAAAATTCTAAACTTTCAAAAAATTTTGTATTTTTTTTAATTTTTCTTATTAAAAATGTTGAGTCAAGAAAGGAAATTTCTTTTCGTATTTATGCACACCTTCGCCATAATTTTTTACAATGATTTTTAAAACGAAAAAATGCAGGCTTTTGAAAACAAATCTCAAGAAATTTACAGAATTGTTTTTAACAAAATAAATTAGTTTAATCTTTAATTAAAAATTCAAAACGTTTTGAAAATCTCCCAAACAAATTGACCAGCCCTAATGTACATTGAAAACTTTTATTGAATTTAGAAAATTTTAAATTATTTCTCTTCGAAATCCAAAGTTTTTGCTCGTAATATTCTCGGAAAATTTTTGTAGTCTTATGCTATTTTTAATTGGTTTTTAAGTTTTTTCTAATCACATATTTAGACTAAAAAAATTCTACGAATTTAAAAATTTGTGAAAACCTTTTTGATCTCAAAAACTAATTTTTTCTAATATCGAGAGTACACGTTAGAAAACTTTATTTTTTTAAATTAAGAATTTGGGGGCTGTAAGAAAATTACAAAAAAACTGTAAAAATTAATCACACTAACACTTCCATAAATACAACACATATTTCTATAAAAGGGCAATTACGTTAGTTAATATTTGTTAAGAATCTCTTACATTTGTATAAAATTTCTGTAAATTTTCCAAAAATTAAAAAACTCTTGAAAGTTTCTTTTCCCTAAAAACCAAACTTTTTCTTTAAAAAAACAAATTCGAAGTTATTGTATGCGCTTGCAATATCGATACATTTCGATACTTTTGCCAGAAAATAACCGATTTGTTTGTCGATTAACCTATCGGAAATATTAACTATTTTTATTTATATATATCTGTATTCATCGAAGCCGTTAAAGTTATCGATTTTGTTATCGACATATCCATCGTTCAAGTAATGATACAATTTATTAATCGCTAAGTTTATCGACAAATTTTGAGCATTACTATTGTACAAAATGGTTTTTAAATGTATTCGTGGAAAGGTTCGAAAAAGATTCTCAACTCCCATTAGGTGTCGTGTGGACACAGCCTGTCTGTATTTCTCTTTGATTAGCTCTACCGAAACCAAAGAAATATTCATGTTTCATAAAAAAGTTTCGATATCGAAATGATAATTGGGATTATAGTAGAGATATGTACACTATGGCGTATCACGAAATGTTTACACCCAAAGTTTTCTCTCCACGTAACTGATACACACTAAATTTTTTTTCTTTCGGTTGTACGGCTTAATGTACACCGGCGGTCAAAAGTGGATGTTTGTGTTTGGATGATGTTTTGTTTTTAATATTTACAATGTTTTTAAAGCTAAAATTTCTCTGTTATTTAAAAAAAAAATGTGGTTAATGCTTTAAAAAAACATTATACAGAATTTAGAAAAATTCCACAAATTTTTATCTAAATTTCGAGCTTTTTAACCAGAATTTTTATAAAATTTTTAGGTATGCAGTTAATAGGCTTATACAATTTTAGTAAAATAACTGCAAGTTTTGAGCGGCTAAAAAATCACATTCATTTTTAATAATTTTTGTTGATGGCGTTTTGCACTTTTTTCCATATACATAAACATGAATTTCTTGTGGAAGAATATGCTAGAACGTTTACGAAAAAAATAAAAAAATCGACGCCAGTTTTCCTAAGTTTCGCTATACATGAACCATATTTTTATAAAAAAAATAATAACAAAAAAATGTTAGTTTGAAAAACATTGTAAATATTATAAATAAAACACCATTCATTCACTTTTGACCGCCAGCGTATAAGTTGATTCATTGAATCCGCGTAATTTTTTTGATAGAAGTCGGTGTGATAGCCATATTCAGATAAGAGGAATAACGTAACCATAACCTACAGCAAACGCTAATAGAAAAAAAAAATTTTCTCATTTCGATATTCGTCAGCCAAATATCGAATATGGGAGCCGCGACGGGTAGTAAGCCGTTCTAAGGACTTCAGCTATGACAGTCCGAGCCATCTTTATGATATATTGTCGAGCAGCTGTTATTCCTACCGCCGTATTTGATAAAGCAGAGGGCCTCAAGTCTCACTACTCACTTTCCGAGTTTGGTACACACTATCAGCGGCTATCGCGGCTTTGAGTCCATTGAATATTTCGCTCTTGGGTATGAAGATTTTTTATGCGCAAAATCAATTTCAAAATCTCCTGAGGTTCCCTAGAATGCATTTTCTTTGCAAAAGAAAAGTTTAAACGCGCAATTCCAATCATTTGCTCTTTTTTCCCCTTTCTGCAGCTGCATATTTTCAGATTGCTTGCGGGATATCAAATTAGCACGCAGTTTCTAAAACGCTGAGAGGTATTATTAAGTTGCATGCCTGCCAGTTAAATGGAAAAATCTACGCAAACAAAGCGAGGAGCAATAATAAAGTGATAGCAGTGAAAGCAGTAAAAGCGTTGAAAGTAGATTGGCAGTGACTCTGGAAGAAAAAAAGAGAAGCTCATCAAAACGTGCCAGGGATTAGAGGCAACGCCAGCGCTCTAAAAAATCATTTGTTATGCTAGAAATTGGATATGTCACGCCATAAATATCTATTTTTGTAGGCATAAATGCACGCGTAGGTATCCACTGGCACTGCAACTTAGCGAAGTAAGTAAACACCTTATCAGCGATTTGCAATGTTGCAAGCAATAGACAATGTCACAGGGTCGCCAGGCACAGCCAACAATGGAAAGAAAAGCAAAAGGACACGCGGCTGCTGGGGCGCGCGCGCTGCTCTGCGTTAACCTTTGCAGGGGTTTTAAAGCTCATCAACTCATAAACACTGGGTGAGGAAGACGCGAAAGCTGTTGGCGGACGCGCTTGCTTCACGTTTTTTTTTCGTTTTTATTATCCATCCACGCTCATCTGCCACACGCACACAGCCACATATACTTGTCTCTTATGAGATTGCACACTCAAGGCGTGTGAGCACTCTCAAGTATAAAATCAGGATCTCTTATTTTTTTATAGCTTATACACATGTTGTGGTGTATCTACTATTACCGGGGCAATTTTTACTATCGTTTTTAATGTAACACACGCATGTATTTGTGCTGCTTTGCAAGTAAAACTCTGTTCTTTCATTTTTTTCCTCATTCAACTACACATTAAATAATTTATGTGCCTCTTAGGATAAATCGCTCTAGTGGATGAGTGAAAAAGAGGAAAAATTGTGCAGTCGCCATAACGACAATGAAACTATAACGCATACAAGCGCACATATGTATGTAGTATAGAGAATATGAATATATAAGCATTTGTTTAAGGATATACCCACCTCCGCATAGTCTTGTGTGTGTGTGTGTGTGGGCGTGTGTGGGCGTGTATTCTACTTGTCTGCGACGCTTATGAGCATCAGCGAAACTTTGTAACAACTATGCTACATACATGCAAACATTCGCGTCTGTGAGTGTTGGCGGATGCAAATACTTAATGGAAATTTACGACATGAAAATATGCTTAACTAAATGTTTCATACAATATATTCTACATATACAAGGAGAATTTGTTTATGTATGCAAACATATGTAAGTTAAATCTCATTTGCTCTGTTGCTGTACGTGATTTATGGCTTAGAGTTATAAAAATAAAAAATAAACTCGTGGCAAATATTTTTCATGCTTGTTTGGCAAATAAATACTTATTGGAATTTAAGACTGAAATCATTAAATGGCATTGGCATAAATAAATGGCTATAAGGGTGCAGAAATTTTCTTTTACACACAATGCAAGAATTTTTCCGAGCTTTTATTCATTTAAACTGCAATTTTTACAGTGAAAATATCATGAAATTTATTCAAACCAGGTGAGCGAACGTAGCTAGTGTTCGACTAGGCTTATGCAAATTTTCAGAGAACTCGTAGCAATACCCAAATTTGTGTAGGAATGTCCTTTTTTGCAGGCATGAAAGTTTTTCGTCAAACTAATGCTTAAATATGGAAAAATAGTAATGGCAAACTAAAACTTTAATAAGCAAAAAAATTGCTTTTGAAACTATTCAATTTCGGTTTACGAACGCAATCACAGCCAAGCTGTCCGCTCGCCAACTTTCAACGAAATCAAAGTAAAAATGGGCATGTTGCATTAATATCCTTTTTTGCGTACAAAATTTTGTTTGCCAAATTGTTTATTTAACTTCGAAAAATATATTAGCGAAAAAAAATATATATTCGATTTTCTCAAAAATATTGCTTTTTTTAAATCAATCAAGCTAAGTGCTCGCCAACTTTCAACGAAATCGAAGCAAAAATGCACTTGTGTTGGGAATGTCCTTTTTTTGGCACAAGAAACTTTTTAGCAAAATTGTTTCTTTAACTTGGGAAAAAGGTAATTGCAGGCCGAAAATTCAATTTTCCATTTTCTTAATATAACCGCTTTCGAAATTATTCAAACTTTGTTTGCGAACGCAAGTAAACCCAGACTAACTGCTCGCCAAATTTCATAAATCGAAGCAAAAATGCGCTTGTTGTGTGAATGTCCTTTTTTGCTTACAAGAAACTGTTTTCTAAATTATTATTTTTTTTTAACTTGGAAAAAGCATTTTCAGACCAAAACTTCAATAGTGTACAATTTTCATAGAAAAACTGATTAAAACATTACTCAGACTTGGTTTGCGAGCTCAAGTAAACCCAAGCAAACTGCTCACCAGCTTTTGAGCGAAATTGAAACAAAAATACGCTTGTGGTGGGAATGTCCTATTTCACATACGAGAACCCTTTTTGAAAAATTGTTTAGCGTATGCCAGCTTTGAGCGAATACGCTGAAAAACTTCAAACTGCGCACGAATGTACTTTTCTTGCATTTATCGAAATCAGACTCTTCACAAAATAGTTCACAATAAGCCCACCCGCTTGAGGACTGGTTTTATAAATTCTTAGTATTTTCGCAAAAAAAACATTTTTCAGAAATAAATTTAACTTGTTATGCGAACATGACATGACATGAGAAATGTCTCTGAATGAAGATTAACCTTTTTGTTCACTTTGACAAACAAAAGCACACTAATACACAGAAATTATTTAAAGAAGTCATATTTTACAAAATATGATATATTTTGTGCCGAAAATTGCTAGATGTATGCACCGTGGCTTCAGCAAGCTGCGTTACAAATTTCAGTTTAATCATACCAATAGTTTGGTTTGTTCAAGAATGTCATTTTTTTTGGCTAAGACTTTTAATTTCAACCAAATATCAAGCAAAAATACAGCACATTTCCTCAACTTAAATAACATAGCGTTGCAACATCAATTCACTCAAAATTCAACAGCTTCTCGTTGTAATGCTATGAAATTCGGCCTAGGAACGCAATACAGTTTTCACTTAGCAAATATCAACTTTCAGCACGCTTTTTATCCAGCCAAGCTTTACGTGCAAATATCCTTTTTTATGAAACTGCACAGAAGCGCAGCTAAAATCAACAGCAAATGCTGTTGTTTGCTATAGAAACATAGCTTTTTTGTTTTCAACAATTGAGAAAGTTTAATTCCCTACATTTTCCAACAAAAGAAAAAAATTCGAATAATACCGGTCTTGCACCAACTAAATGAACGCAGTGAAACTTTAGCTGCGTGCACGTCAATTTATTGCACCTACGCATCATTATTGTGGGTTTTGCGCTAGTATCCTTTTTTATGATTTCACATTTTATACTTTGGTTAACAGTTTTTTTCCGCTATGTGCAAGAATTTTTCGCTTGCACATTTTAATTTACCGCAGTTTTTGCTAATTTCAAAACTAAAACTCGGTAAATGAACATAGCATGCCTGCTCGAAAGTACACACACAATTTCTGTTTGACCGGGGCGTTATTACGACTTAACTGCTAATATCCTTCTTTTGGTGTGGATATAAAATATTCCTTGTTCAGAATTTTCGCTTTAATTAAATGCATAATGGTAGAGAAAAATTTTAGTGTTTTTAACTTTGTAGTTAATCCTTCAGTTGCTGATGTTTGTAATTTTTAAATTTTAGACATAGCAACATTCTTTAATGCCGACTGAAATTAATGGTTTTCTACTTATTCCCGAAATTAGGGGGATACTTAAATGGTTTATTATCCCACGCACCTTTTAACAAAAGACTCACTAATTCAAATTGGCTACTTGGCGCTTATTTGTTTACTAAGCCAATCATTACCTCTGAAAGTATTTAATCCGATTAAAACTTTGCCAAAGGAATTTCAACGAAATTTACGTAGGCAACATAAAAATAATAATACTGCAAGCTCATCTACTTAATACTTGTATAAGGAACTGCTGTTTATAAAATGTCCAATCATCCATAACAAATTTAAGTCGAAGCATTTACACAAATTGATTGACGTAAATGTAAATATTCAAAATAGCTGTCAGTTTTCCCAGCAGGCAATTTCGCTTATAAAAGATGGGTTGGATGTTTCTCAGATATGGGGGACATTGTGAGTAAAGGACTCGCATTGTTTCGGAACTATTCTGAAAAAACCAAACCCAATGTCAAAGGTAGAAAATAGGACCAGCAAATAGGAATAACAGAAATCCCGTCACATGAATTGAGTTCGGTCATTCATGACCTTAGTGATAGTTTGAAAAGAATTCCTAACTTATAAACCTTCACCTTAGTAAAACCACAACAAACCATGAACAGAAAGCGAATACCTGTCTGCTCCAAAATTTTAAACTCATTAGGCATGCCTGCCAAATCAGCTTATTTTGTGGCCAACACTGGTCTAAGCGGGCGCCAGAGAGCCTAATTATCACCAAATTCAAACTCACCGTGTCCCAAAAAAAAATTCTATATCAACCTATATTGAAGCTTGCGAAGGGTTTAAAAGGCCCGTTTCTAGATATCTTTTCAGACAGCCAGACGCCCATAAGGACCCTTTCCAATAGGACGATCAACACCAGGCTCGTCAGCCAATGCTTTTGATACTCTCCAACTGTTGGAAGCAAGGAACACGTTATTAGTATGCTGGGTACCAGAATACTGCGGGATCGTAGGTAACGAGGCAGCCGATGAAGTTGCTTATTGTCTATCTGACGGGCCGTAATCAACCACGCTCTTACATGCATCAGATTGGTCTTTCCACAGAGACGGATTGCCGTCTTTGCCTTGAAGACGAGGAGATGCCGAGGCACATTATGTGTGATTGACCGACATTGGCCAGACTTAGGCCGAGGCCACGCAATGAGCGGCAAAGCGGCGGGCGGCTGAGCGGCATTTCTGAGCGGCTGAGCGGCATTTTTGTATGGCGCCGCTTTGCCGCTTATTGCGTGGCCGCGACCTAAGACTGCAATACTTCAGTTCCTCCACAGTCGATACCCTTAGAGTTAGGAATTCGTCTACCAAGAGATTTTTAGCTTTTACAAAGGAGGCTAATAAAGTCTTGGGCCGTCTGGGTTAGAAACCAACATAGGGATACAAAACTTTTTCTAGGTCACTGTGTCCCTTGTGCTGTTACACCCAAAAAAAAAAAGTCCATTACATTAACACCTATGACCAAGGAACGTAATAGTCGTCCCCTGCTACCGAATCTTCAGTCCTTACTTGGTAGCTTGGCCTTTTAGAGACTCAAGATATCTCAGCTCCAGATCTGTAAGTATTTCTCCAGTTTCCTCGATACTTTATAAAACCGTGGATTGGTAAGAATTTATAATTTATATCCTTATATCGTTTTCAGTTTCATTTCCTCAATACCAGATACCAACTTCATTTTCTCTCTTCATATTTGAATGAAAGTGTCGATCCTTTTACTTTTTAGTACCCACAAAAAAGTATAGAAATTCTGGAAATATAATCCAGCCAGGCACTTAGGACAGTTTGGAATGGGTTCTTTCAGCCCTGGGATGTATGACAACTACCCTTAGAAAACCGATTATAGGTAGATGAACGTGTTCCATAAGTTTTTTTTTTCATTTTTTTCTACACGCAGTGCGTGGTTTACTTTTAGTCGGTATTTCTGAGAACTAAAACATCCAACTTTGGTTGGTGAGAAAATAGCTCTAAATGCTTATAAACAGTAATTGAATGCGTTAGGAGCAAACTGTGATAGGTTATTGACATAACACTGATTGTAACCATTTCTATGGTTGGAGTTTGAATGAGACAGGGAAGTAAATTATGTCTGTCAAAAACCTCATTGGTTCACCTATGTTTTACGCTTATCAACAACAACCAGCGCGAGAAGCTCTCAATTGTAACACCGATACATCCCAATCCGCAGCCCCAGAAGGTAATCATTAACCTATCATCGAGACACTTAAAACCATATCCTTCAAAGCAATTATCAACCGAAGTCGTCGGGAGATCACCAACACGTTGCCAACTTACGCGCACCGAGAGCAGCTGTGAACGACTACAGCCAACTTTTAATTTTTTTTGTTTTACCGAAGTCCCCTTCAAGAGACACACTCAGTTTTTGGAGCGGCCTAGTAGCTTAGTTCACCTTTACGATGAATGCCTCGCCGTTTTATCGGACGTACGATAGATAAAGCCTTCTTGGCTCTACAAAGATCGTGTTAGTTTGGCCAACGTATACTTCGTTTTGGTTTCTGGCTCCAAGGCTGCCCAGAAGTGAGATTGCTGTTGAGTTAGACCGAGGACTGATAAGTTCCTGCAATTCGATGTGAACAGGACTTTAGGGCATCACATATTTTAGCTAAACGTAGAGCCGACTTTGTAGATATTCTTCACATTGACCAAATACTGGCCTGTGGGCACTGACGATAATACTAGATAAGATTTTGGTTTCGAATTAAGAGCCTTCATACCGGGCGTCTAACAGACGGAGTAGTTTGTTGCCTTTCAGGTTTGTCACAGAACTCGATCGTTTGAACATAGCACAGGGTTCGGAGAAGTGCCTACGATCAGCACTTGGTGCTCTTCATTTCGGTTCTTGGCTATCGAAGGTTATGCGGAAATGAGACTTCTGATCATTTAGCCCGGGATATTGTTCGCTTTTAACCCCAAACAAGCTTTCGATTCCGATCTAGTAAGACCGATTAGTTTTAGTTTTTTAGCGAAATGTAGCCACAAAGCTGATTTCTTTCAATTTCACTCGCTCGTTCGAACTCACCGAACCGAAGTCTTTGGTAGCAAAATGAGTTCTCGTTTCTACTTAGACGATGTGCTCTTGGAGGTGATCATAACCCAACCATGAAAAATAGAAAGAGCTCTGAATATTGCAAAGTTATTTTTTTCTTGACAGCGCCAATTGCACTGCAACATAATATAACAGCACTGTGCAGGTGAGAAAGGATTAAGTGAACAGGTATTGTGAATAACACAATTTGACATTGGTCCGGCGGATAACAGAGCCAACTAAGCGAGTATGACAGACAGCCGCCGTAAGCGATAATAAAAATAAATAAATATGCATAGTGAATGAGTATACAATATACAAAAAGCAATATTAAACAGGATTCAGGAAAGTGATAATTCAGCTTGCGACAAAGCAATATATGTATGCAAGGTAGGGGGGGAAAGTACAATTCGCAAAAGGATAAATACCAAGCGAGGAAAGGAGAAAAAACGCCAGCGAGACCAAGCACAGCACAACAACTGCAATAAAGCGCCGTAAGTAGACAACCGTGTGGTTTGACCTGCTTCTGTCAGAGCTTAAATAAAAGTAAAGATAATGGTATAAAATGAAATTGCAAAAGTATGTTCGTAGATGTAAAAAATCATATTACAGCGATACAATTGAGCACCGGGCAAAGGATAAAGCTGGAATGCCAGTTTAATGGTAAAAAAATAAATACGAGCGTATACTAACAAACAAAAGCAAGCATAGGAAAGTGAAAATAAAATAAAATATTAGTAATAACAAAATAATAAATAAAACGAGCAATGGAGAAAAAAGAAAAAAAAAATAAAGAAAAGTTCTTACCCGCAGAAACTAATAGAGGAACAGGTGAGTGTAGATAGATGCCTGTGTCCTTGTTGGACTAGTAACGGCATTTGTTACGTTACATGTTTGATCATAGAAATAAATGTAAATGCAAATGAAAGCAATTTATAATATCCAGAAGAGAGAAGTGTGCATGAATAAATTTGCATATACAGTATAGACTAAAAAAGGACGATTGTAGCGTTGTATGTGCGCTGTTGTGCACTAACGCCACCACCACCACCACCACCACACAAATATTTAACATTTTGAAATGTCTGCACACGAAAGCAATTCACTTAATGACAAGTGATGTGCACACAAGCCGTTGCAAATGTTTGAGGTATTTGTGACCATGCAATTAGGCTTGTATGTACAAATGTACATACATACGTCTGTATACGAAGTCAAAGTAAATTTGGGTTGTCAAAAATTTACTCTAAGCTTTTAGGTCAATAGCGTAGGAGGGCGGCAGAGTGAATAGGAAGTGATTTCCAGGAAGTGGAATAATAGACAAAAGCAAGGATATATATAAGCAGTACATGTGTAGGGGCTTAAATCAAACTGAGTTACGCATACATTCAAAGTTACCTTGCATATTCCCAAACATAAGCAGATACCTATGCATGCGTCCACAAATCGAAGCTGCAAAGGCAAGGTAACCGAGCGTAGGGATTTTTGGCAACTGTTGGAGTGTGTGTGATACTAATTTTAGTTTAATTTTAATTGTGTCTTATGCAATTATAAACCCAATATTTGCTTGTATAACTTAGGCAAAGACATTGATTTTATGACCAAATTTACTATAAGATTGAGAAACGCTTTCAGCTTTTAGCGCACGAAATTTGACAGACGTTAACTACAAGCGGCTGCATGTCCTTTTTGTTTTAAGTGACGAAAAATATGTTTTGTAATGATATTAACGCAAAACGAGAGAAAATAATTGCACTTACAAAGTCTGATTTTTTTTTCATATCTGAAAATTTTAGCCTAAACGCTTAGCCCTCGCTTTCGAACTTACTATATGAATGTCAAATACCATCCGCTATACTCACGCGAAATTTCATACAAATCGGAGGATTTTTTAACTAGCTTACTGAATGTCCTTTTTCGTCATTGTGAAAAAAGTAAAATTTTTAGTTTCAAAACATGCATAAAAAAAGCTGTTCGCAGTTATTTGGAATTATTTCGAATTAACTGCAATAACTTTCAACACTGCGAACTCAAATATCAAAGGCTATATGCTGCAGTAGCACAAAATTTGATAAAAATTTATCAAGACACGCACCACAAATTGAAGCAGAAGCTCGGCCAACACTTAGCGAAATTGTAAGCGCAAAAATATTATTATTATATCGATTTTGTATGTTTAAGGGTCGCAAAAAGCATTAAAAAATGGCTTCCCATCAAAACACTCATATCGACCTCAACTCTATGCTTTAGCTATGCCATTAATTTGCGAAAACCACAATTTCTATCGCACTTCACAAATCACATTAATGGATTGTGAACAGCACCTGCTGATAAGCAGTCGAAACTCCAGCTGCCAATTACATATACACTAGCCTTATACGCTTGTCCATATGGTATTTTTGTTTTATATGTATGCATGTATGTACGGATTTGTTTGCATGTTCCTCACTAAAATCCATTTACTGCCAACGTCGTAGTTCCAACGGCTTCATTCACCAACGAGGTGGCTTGCACAAGTTTTTTTTTTTCATTTGTTTTCTACGCCAAATAACAATCGCCCATGCTGTGATTCACTTTGTTCCTTTGTATGGAAGGAAACAAAGCATACAAAAGCAACACTAAGAAGCAGCAAAGGCAGGGTAAATCAACAGTAAGCTGTTGACCAGGATAGCGCATAGCTTTATTATATTTACTTTATTTATTTATTATATTACAAAAAGAGTTTTGTTTTTTGTTTGCTCGTTGTTTTTTATTGTATACCTTTGCCCAGACGCAAACATTTTTTGTGTGTCCTTGTGCTGATTTAAGTGCGAACATTCATTAATATTATTTGCGAAAAAAAGAGAAAATATCGACAACTTAAAGCAATAAGCATTGTAATGGCATATTGTTGTTACTTTTTTATTTTGAGTTAAGCACAAAAAAGGATATACATAGGCATAGCATAATTTGGGTGTAAGTGATTTTTTTGAAATTCAATACAAGGTTAGTGCATTAGTAGTTGTGTTCAATGACAGAAAGGAGTGGGTAAGCTACAAGCGTTTAGGAATAATTACTTCCTTTCTTCAAGAAATCATATATAACACCCAAAAAGGATATACGTGTGGCTCTGTATTGAAGCTAGCGATTGTTATAAAATTTGCTGAGGAGCTAGCCCATAGAAAACTACTTCTTACTAAAACATATTCTAACCACTAACAAACTATTTTATTGCAATTATGCAACAATTGATAAATTACCAACAAAAAGGATATACGCGTAGCTTTGTTTTTAAACCAACGATTCTATTCGAAATTTATTGAGAAGCTAGTGCATGGACAACTACGTTCATTTACCAAAGCTCAGTTCAATAGTATTGACTGTGCAAAAGTTAGGAGACTTTTCGTAAGATCCTGTTTTAGCGCATTAAGCTCATTTTCGCACAAATAAAAAAATTTAAAATCATGCTAAGCGAGTGCTTTAATTTTCTTAAACCGCGTTCAATAACAAAGTTGCAGCTAAAAAGTTGTTAACTCTGAACTATTATAACAAATATGAGTAAATATAAGCAGTAATACTTAGGCTTTAGAGGTTTAGAGGTTTGATTATTAGATACTTTCTTTGTTTATGTAACTAAAAAAAAAGGACATTCGTTTGCACTGGTTTGCGATTCTTGCTTTGTTAGCTGCGTTGAATTGCTAAAACAGAGCTTAAAAGCTTTTATTATTAAGTATTTACGGCATACGCAAAATGATATTCAGCGCGAAATTTGAATTGGTGCACATATGTAGAAAAACTTTAGATTGTTTGTTTTTGTAATAAAAAAGGACACTCAGCTGGACTTGTTTAGAAGCAAGTGGCTCATTTGAGATTTAAGACACGTTTAGTTCTTTATCAACTGCATTCGAATACCAAAGTAGAACTTAGAATATGTTGCCGCTCAAAAGTTATGGCACTCTATATGAGCACATGCATATGTGCATACATACATAAAATTATAAAAATTAGTCAAACAAAAAAAGTTTTTAAAATGCTAAATTTTAACAAAAAACCTTTCGGAAAAAGGACATTTGTAAAATGGTCCCACCCCTTTAGCCACGTTAATTTACCGAAATTAATTTATAACGCTCAATACAAACAAACAAAAAATGCAAAAAGAGGACGTTTGCGTAGTGCACTTAAAATTCAATGATGTTTGATTTTTTTTTTCAAATCGCTCCGACAACTTTGTACATGTAGAAAAATTTTGTTAAATATGTCTGATTTAATTTTCTTCATATTTTGTAAAATGTTTCCACTCGTGTAGCGACGTTCGTTTACCAAATCTTCGCTCTAACGCTAAATTTTAACCAAAAAAGGACACTCATATAGTGCATTTAAAAGTCAACTGATGCTCTTCAAATTTTGTAATAGATATTTACTATTGTTCCTACGTTCATTTACCAAAGTACAATGCAAAAGCTGCAGCCAAACAAAACTTCGAATTTCTCAAAATTTCAAAACTACAACGCGCATTATCCATAGAAAGCAGTTGCCACCCTCAATGTCTCAATTTAATTGAAATGTCAAATATGTATTTGGCAGCTAAACTAAACACCAGCAGGATACGTGCACATCCGCCCACGTACGCCCACACATATACACACATCTGCATTTCGAATGAAAGATCAACAATCAAATGCAACGGAAAAACAGGCGAGAAAAAAAATAATCCTTGTAGTAAAACGGATGGCGTGAATATTTCAACTTTGTTGCAAAAAAGGACAAAAAGGATTTGAAACAAAGCCATTGCTTGCTGGCTGGCCACAGCAACACTAACTATGCTGGTATGGCTTACGGTGCTGGAAATTGCTGCGACAAAAAGTTTTGCTACTGACTTTTTCGAAACAGAAATTGCAGCAATTGCACTTTTCGGAAGGAAGTGGGCGTGACAATGGTGGAAAAAGCCAAAGAGAAAAGAAATTGAGAATAAAGAAAAATAATGAATGGAAAATTCTCAAGTCGAATTAGTGCAGCGCGCATGAATGGAAGAAATCACTTCGCATTGGGGGAAGAAGCAGAGCGAATGCATAGCAGCCATACAAAAATCGAAAGTCATTAATGGGCAAGTAAAATAAAAAAAAAAATAATAACAAAAAAAGCATTGGAGAAAAATAGTTAGTAGATAGAAGTGCTGTGAACAGCTGTGGCAATAGCCAATCGCCAGAGTAGCTAGCTGGCGCAAATTTTTCCGACTGCAATAATTTATGATGTAACCGAACTTTTATGCTCCCACTTGAACAGACAATGGCAGCAATGGCGCGCTTGACCTACTTGCTCGTTAATGTTTAAAGACATCAACTCTTTGAAAAATTTAGTGGGAGTACATAAAAGCAGCAAGAGATTATGTGCTTAAAGCTATCGACTATCAATGCAGAGAAAAAAAATCTGAAGTGCCTTGCGATATTCAACTATGTAAATAAATATGCAAGCACGCTAATGATCCCTTTTTGTCATGCAATCATCATTAAACTTGCACATAAATATGGCCACTAGCATGCCAATTATATTATACTTTATAATTGTTGGCGTTTGGGGACGAAGAACTTCTTTAGAAAAAAAGGACATTCACACAGCTTTGAAAGTACAGCTGTGTTGCAGCTGAAATTCACAGCAAACCATGTCCAAATACTGCTACGTTCGCACACGCAATCAGAGTGCGATTCGAATAAGCGCTGCAGGATATTGGATAAAATTAAACTTTCCAGATATTGCATATGTACATTTACTTGCAGCAATGCAGTAAATAATAAGCCGCGAGCATCTTTTCAGGTAAAAAAACAAACTTGTAAACGCGCCCAGCGCCTTTATGCTGTGTTGCAATTTATTGTAACTCGCTATACGAACGTGTGCTGCCTGTGGTTAAGCCACAAACGAATTTTGCGAGTGAAGCAAAACATACATAGCATAGCAGTCAATCGACTGTTATGAGATATACAGATAAATAAGCATGAAACAAGCATAGATTTAAGCTTTTGGGGCAAGTACGCAGCGCTGCTTTTACGCTTATGTGTACATATATCTTTTCGTAATTCCTTTCATTGTTTAAATAACAATGAAAATATTAATTATGAAATATGTATGTGTTAATTTTTTTGCTACTCACATAGCCAATTCATGCGCTCGGTGTACTCCACCTTGCGCTTCAGATCCTTGATGAGCGCACGAAAATCCTCATCGTTGAAATGACATTGGATGATTGTGTTATTTAGCTGCACAATGTTGTATTCATTGTTGCCATTGCTGCCCGGCCCGCTAGCGGTGTGTTGTTGCTGCTGCTGCTGCTGCTGCTGCTGTGTGGGCGAGGGCGTCAACGCCGGCGACACCACATTTCCATTACTTGACGCTTCTAGCTGGCCGCCAAGGCTGAGCTTGCGCATCGCATCACCGCCAACACCACCATAAAGCGCCGCTGCTGTCGCTACCGCTGCCGCAGCCGCCGGCCCGCCTTCCACATTGCTGCACGATTTGCTTAGTATGATCGTCGCGCGATTGGCAATCGAATTGGCGGCTAAGAGATGCTCGCCTGCGCCACCGCAGCTGCCGCGATGGTACGGAAATTTGCCACCAGTGCTCGACGTTAGCCCCGCATAGTTGTTGTTTTTTAGCGTCACATGCAATTGATTGCTCAACAGCTGCTGCTGTAATAGCTGCTGGCTGCTGGGGTGTGTTGAGCAATCGCTGGCGCGCCGCCGCCGATCCAAGCAACCGCTCATGCTGAATGGCTGCAGAAAGGCGTTGCTATAGCTGCGTTGCTGATGTGGCTGTGGCTGCGGCTTTTGTGATTGACTAGATTCCTTTGCGCCAGACGCAGCTTTTGAGCTGCCCTGCTGGTTATTACTGGCTGTTGCTGACGCCGTGACGTTAACTTTGCTGCCGCCATCGCCGGCGTCACTGCTATTGTAAAGATTATTGGCATTACGTAAATTTGTCTGCTGCTCTATATCGGCGGCTGTGGGCAGTAGCTGTTGTGCGACGTTGCTGTCTGTCCCCACAGCGCTGCCGCCGCTCATAATGATTAGTTGTTGTGGTGGCTGTTGCTGCTGCGTTGACTGCTGTCTGCTGCCTGCGGCAATTTTGCCGTTGCCGCGCTCACTGCCGCGTCGACTGTGCTGTCGCCGCCGTATTACGGTGATGCGATGCTGCCGCTGCTCATAGAACTGTACCAGCAGCTCCTCCAGCACAGCAAGCGAACGCTTTGATGCGGCGCTCTCCTCCTCACCAGCGCCTGCTGCACCGACGGACGACTTGCGGCGCACTGTGCCCGCCGTGTAAGTGGCTGAGGTCTCGTCTTCCTCCTCTTCCTCGTCGTCTTCTAAAGAACTTAACGTCGGCTCTTCTTCAGCTCTAGGCGCTTGCCCCTGCAGCGTCTTATCGTCTTCCTCGCTTGCCTTCGCTACGCCGTAACTGCTACTCGCCAAGGAACTATCAGGCGTCAGACTGCGTTTACTCGTCAGCGGAGTAGTCGCCGCTGTTGAAGTTATCGCTGCCGCTGACGATGTCACTACCGCTACCGGTACGTCGACCGCCGTTGTTGAGCGTTTCGTGCGATACCCTGACGCTGCCGCCGCGATTCTGCGCTCAGTATCGGGTATCGAATGCCGTAGTAGTATGTCCTGCAACTGCTTGCGTTGCTTTGCCGGACTGTAGGGATTCACCAACCGGAAATCACCATAGATTTTCGCCAAAAAGCGCACGCGCGATGCAATATAGCCGATTTTGCGCAACACGCGTACATCAGCCCCAATACTAGCGCGCTGCTGTTGCTTGCGACGACGTCGATGGCTGCTTCCGCCGTCGCTACCGCCGCTTACACCACTAACGCCGCTAATGCCACTAACTGCGCTGCTGCGTCGACTACCGGCGTCCAGCGGCGTCGCTTCTTGACTTTCGTGCGCCTGTGCGTACTCACGGCGTAAGGTGGCGCGGCGCTTGGGTATGGCGCGTAAGGTGTGCGCAGGAAAGGCAGGGCGCGCGCGAAATGTATAAACTTCGCTGTTCTCGCTGTCGTCGCTGCCGCTACCGCTGGACGATGTGTGCGATGCGGATGAGGCCGTCGACGATGACAAAATCGAACAATCTGAGGCGCAGCTGAGCTGGTAGTACTCCGCCTCCAAGTGTTCGGCGGCGAGGCTGAGTGTGATGGGCGTGGTGTTGCTGCTGGTGCTTATGCTGATGCTCTTTGTGGGGGCTGTGGCTACGTTTGTTGTTGTTGCTGCTTCGATCGGCGCTACGCTCGTGTCTATCGTTGCTTCTGTGGCGCTAGGCGCTGTTGACTCAGTGCTTATGCGTTGTGCGTGCGTTGCTGCGTCTAAGGCTGCGTTCGCATAACACTTGACTGCTGCGACGCTATCAGTCCCACTTTGTTGCGGCAGTTGTGTGCTCGCCGTAGACTCGGCAGATGTCCCAACTATAGTTGTGGTTATAGTTGATGCTGTGGCTATTGTCGTTATAGTTGTTGTTGCTGTAGTTATCGCTGTGGGCGTTACTTTTGGCGGTATTGGCTGCGGACTGCTGCGGCAGCTGCTGTCCTTGTACATTTATAAGCCAAAAAGCCACAAGATCCTCTGCGCAATGGACTGAGTAGGTGACTGATTGAGTGATTGATCCGCTCGGCCAGTTGAGATTAAGAAAGACGGAGAGTTGAAGAGTGAGAGACGGAGCTAGAGTCGCAGAGAATGAGAGATGGCACACGATTGGTGGTACGACAGCGCGCACGTTAAAACGTACGGACACAGGCGCGATACACTGGCAGTTGGTTTCGATATCTTTCGCTAAAGCGCTAATGGGTGAGTTCGCTTATCTGAGCTGCGCGAACAGCAGGAAACACTTGCTCAGATTTTTAATTTCTTTTCATAATTCGCCATTTACTTCACTTTTTCGTTGTTTCTTTCGCCACTAAACTTTTGTATACCTTTATTTTTTAATTCTTTTTTCACTTCACGCCCCGATCACTCTATTCCTTAAGCCCTCTCACTTTTTTCTTCATTTCTTATTATCCATCTCACTTCCCTTTCCCACGTTTTTGCACTTTTTATTTGTATAATCCAGGTACACTGCCACTTCTTCCACAACCCGCCTCAGTCGCGCTCAACATAGCCGCGCATTTGTGCAATTATCCTTTCGCTTCCTTCGTGCACTCGGTTGTAATTATTGTGCGCTTGTATGTACAATAACACCAACGTCTACTCACAGCTGTGGCATTAGCGGTAATTTTCCACAACGTCCAGCGTAGCGTGGTATATAAATGCAAATGTCACAGTACATTTCCATTTAGATTTTAAAATTCAAACACTCACTTCCTCGATTTGGTTGCGTCGACAGCTTTCTCTTTCCCCCTTCACACTTTACTTTGGTCTAGCGCACAATTATGTGCAATTTCTTGGTGGCTATCGTTTTGGAAAAGCGTACTTTCCTTTACATGTTGCCAACGAAGTACGGCTGTCGTTCGTACGCTTTCATGTCATATCCTAACTGCCGGCAATGGGGTTTTGCGCTCGACTTCCGCTTATGTCGGGTGGCTAAAAGTATAGCAAACTACGTCCATGCCATATCGCACACTAACCGGCGCGTTATTCTATGTTCAATAAACAGCGACAATTCCAAATTTTAAATTCCAACACTTGAGCAGCAGGTCCTTCGCATTGTGTCTACACTGGAGCGGAAAGTCTGTAAGTAAATAAAGAGTGGCGTGTTAATAGTAATTTTCAAACCACAGGCTGCAACTAAATTGTATTCTACACTTCTAATATTAAAGGACGGGCAAAAGTGTGCATAAAATTATGCAGATTTTTTTTTTCTTTTTTCCCTCAATGGGAATACATATTTGCATAAGTTCGAGGCACTAGACAGCTCTTGCGGATAATAGAGTCATCACAAAATATACCAACCACCAAAAAAACTGTGTGCCTTTAAAGTGGCTGCCAGAGACTGCCATAAATGGATCCTTACTGGATGTCGTGGGAATAAACGTTTTGGAACTACAGCCTCTGAGTACTACCATACCTTAAGAGCCTATGGACATAGCAACACTTAAGCGCATACTCAACGACATCGAGACCGACACAGATCGTGGAAAGTCAATAGGTTACAGCAGCGGTCGATGTTGAAACCGGGACACTTACATAGATCTGTGCTTTAGGCCGTGCGCAGCATTCCGCTTCTAAAAAGCAGCATGTGGAGTCTGCGTATCTAAGCAATTATCGCGACCTCTAATTCACGAAATGAAGCAGGTACTCGAAAAATTATCACCTGCCCAAAGTATTGAGAATTCACGTGGCATGTGCCAGGCTATTCTACGTATCTGGGACGTCGGAAAAAGCAGTTGTGGAGACCCCCGTCGCTCGTGATGGCGATGTGTGCTATTACGATGCCCCGGCTATAGCTAAACCTCGTCTTCCTTTCCTTGTAAGCGCTATTTGAAGGATCAATTCTCTTATGATGCGCTTGTGAATAGCTAGCGGTGTGCCTGATACCCTTCATGAAGTCAACAGCAGAACGCATTTGCTCTGCCTGGTGAAGTTGTCAGTTATATCGTTGCCTGGTATGTTAGGTTAGATTAAGTTGATGGCAGTCGGTCCAAGGGCCAACTCACTTAGACCTTGCATGCCCATTTTGATACACCGGATAGTTCCGTAAGAGAGCTAAGTAAGTGCCTACCTAGAAAGTCCGCTCTGCTTTTAGCTAAAGCTGGTTAGCTACAGAAGAAGTGCTCAACTGTTTCTTACTCTTTCTCAGCTCTCAGTTTATGCTGAGATTATTCCATTTGACTGTGTTGTCCTGATACCTAAATATCGAAATTCCAACGCAGGTGGTTAAATAAATACCCAAAGAAAAATCACCACATACAAGGATAAACCACCGCGTTAGTGTCCTTCCTTGCCTAACTGAACATCTTTCAGCCTTGAAGCTTCCTGAAAACTGACTAACTCTCTATCAGAGGTGATTTGAAGTTAGTTAGAGGTGATCCGAGAAGAATGGTGGGCTAAGGCAGAAACTCTCTACGGTCCGTTAGTTACAACTGTCTTCAACTACATTCGAAGCTACACCAAAAATAAATTGATGCTTTAGTCTGTGGAAGGATCCAGTTCCAAAATACAGTGATCAAACCAACGAGCCAATAAAACGAACGAACATGCAAATCTCTGACTCAAAACAAAGTGCTGAAGTGATTAACCGCGAGTACCTGGGAGCCGTTAAAGGAACCCTGCTAGCAACGCCCAAAGCGATCGTCCGGTCAGGAACAAGCGAAACGTAGTGGTGAAAAATCTACATATAGCTATTCGCACATGCCAACTGGGAATGGAGCCGGATGCGTAAGACAGCACGCACATCGAGGCAAAGGTAGAACTTCCGTTCAAATAAGCTCAACGCAAAGCCGTGTACACCAATTCTCCATAGCGATGTTGTCAAAAAAACAACATCGTCCTAAGAGACCGATCGCCGCCAAATAGCATGGAGGAAGTGGAGCTGACGAGAGAAGCCAGGTGGAGTCATAGTCTCAACAGCTACAGGGACAAATACCTGCCAAACATGGTTATTACAACACCTAACTCGTCTACGCATGCACCTCCAACACGACGTCCTCGACACCGGTAAGACCGGGTACTACGCCCTTCTCGTCCGCAGGCTCGCCGAGTCAGCGGATGAAGAGGACTCCACTTGAAGAGGAGCAACTCCATGCCAGCACTGTACGCAGTATAACCTTCGCAAGGTGAGATAATATGAAGAAGAAAATCCTCAATACTGCTGAGCCGTAATAAAAAGGATCATGCCGGACAGGCAGAGGTAGCATTTTGTAAATATGAACATAAAAAACTGGGCATTTTAGCTAGAAGAAATGCACGGCAACTACGACAGGTATCGCCGAAATTGGACCGTTGTGGTAACCGTGGCAGACAAACTCAGTGCAGGAAGAAAGGAACCGACAATTGGCCAACAGTAGGGGTATGGTCAAAGTGTTCTGCAGACAGTCCTTCGGGCCCATAAGCAAGCCACAGTCAGGGAGCGACTTATATCTCTCACTCCGGATGTAAAAATCCGGGAAAGCACGACAAAGCCGAACAGTTTGAGAAAGTTTGTGGTACTACAGAGGTAATTAGAAGCTGTACGCATTGAGCCAACAGATGGCCAATGCTATACAAAAGACCGTGAGTGAGCAAAATGAGGACAAACGAATTTAGAGTTCGACAAAGGGGGGAAAATGAAATCACATCAAATCTTTACAAGGAATCAACGTCGATCCTGTGGAATTTTTCAGGCTTATAGTGCACATGAGTTAGTACCCAGAATTGGAGGGTGAACTCGGACTTGGAAAATTTCGTATTTCTTGGAAAATTTCTTAACATTCGCATGCGTCCAAATAAACAAATCTACGAACATTGAAAATGAGCTGATACATTAGTGAAACGCCCTGAAGCAGCGCCAGCCGGATAGTTTTACAATATCTACCTAAAAATGTTGTCCATAAATATCTCAATTGCTCTAGAACTGTTTTACTAGTTGTTCTTGTTATTGTTGCGGCTGCGGTTGCTTGCCAGTTCTCTGCCTCTGAGCTCCATCAGTAATTTTGTAGGTTTGCATGAGGTGGAAAACCACAACTGCAAACCATTCAACAAAACGAGCGAGCAACAACAAACAAAATGAATGAATATGTATGTATTTAGAAACAATAGCGACCAAGAACTAAACAAGTAAGTAGGTAGTTTAGCAACAAAGCAACAACCAGCAAAAGTCAACAACAAAATATCAACTGATAAGAGCAAGAACACACACACATCCATACATACTCAAATACAAAGGCAGAGAAAATGTTTTCACAACATTGAAACGGCTGGAGATCCTGGCAAGAGAACAGTCAAGGCAGCAGCAGCAGTAATAGAAATAACCACAAAACATGGCATGTCAGTAGCATAAATGCTATACATATATGTATGTAGGGAAGCTAGAAGGGCTGACATGTTATTCAGATACACACATACACAGATAGCATGATGTTAGTAGATGGTCAGTTGCCAATTTTTAATGCAAAAAAAAAGCAAGCAAAACACGGCTGCCAAATTCAACTAGCAACCTGAGAATGGCAAAATGTGCCTTCGCAGCCAAAAGTTTTGTTCACATCCATGTACATAGATACATACATATATGGGCCAACACACATACACACATACATATTATCATCACTCACTACCCACTTGAGGTCGAATTTAAGCAGCAAATGAAGATCGTAATGGATTGTGTAGATAACAATATTGACAATGGCAGCCCAAATGCAATTTTTCTTGATGTGTAGATACTCAGCCGTCCTTGCTGAGGGCAAGCAATTCAAAAGGCTATAGAATAGCGAGATTTTTGTCTATCGAATGAAAGTAGCAAACACTTTTTTGATGAATGTTGATGAGGGTGGCATAAGACTTGTGCGATAAAGTCGCAATGATTGAAGTGTATACATACACTAGGTGACGAATGAAAGTGCGCACCATGTTCTAATATAATATTCAAAATTACTTTGTTTGCAGTAATTATTTATGAAAATATAATTCATGCTATAATATAAACAATATAAATCAAAATTCCACACTTTGTATAAAATTCACTAATATTGAAAAAATTTTCATCAATTTTTAACTTTTCATTCAGAATTTCAAGAAAATTTTCGAGTTTGCAATTTTGTAGCCCATTCTATTTCGGTCTGATGGAGTGCAAGTTCCAATCGGATAAAAAATCGCGTTGATTTTTGAAATTTTGTTTTTTTTTTTGATATTGCTTTTGCGTTTTTTTTTTATATAAAAAGTGCAACCCACAAAAATTGGCATTGAGTTTCTGAAATTTTTTTGCTAACAGTCTCCCGCATTTTATTTCATAAGAAACTCACGATTATATGGAATAAGCGCAAAAAGCCATCACCAAAAAAAAATATATATCAAAAGTCAACGAGATCTTTTAGCCGTTTGAAACTTGCACTTTATTAGACTAAAATTAAATGGGCTACAAAACTGTATACTAGAAATTCTGAATAAAAAGTTTAAAATTTTAATGATTTTTTTTTTTTTTTTTTTGTGAACTTTATATAGCGTGTGAAACTTTGCTTTTATGGTTTATATTATAGAATGAACTATATTTATTAGACCAAGCTGTACTTTCATTTTCCGCCTAGTGTATATACATACATAGTTCGACACAAGCATGTAAGGATGAGTTAATTGATGTGCGAGCACGAGGCTGTGGTGGTGTAGATAACGTAGATGATAAGTGTGTTCTTAAAGATTGTGCAATAATATGTATTTAATTTTCGTATTAAATTAGGTCAGCAGGCAGACAAGCAGCGGTTTTTAACAAACAATCGAAATTGTTGAAATAAGGTGCGAAAATTTCAAAGTACTTTTCTCAAACACCTAAAAAGGATTTTTTCAGTATGAAGTTCCTCTTAAGCGCATGAGTATTAAATTGAATTTTTTAATTAACAAAAGTAATTTGTAAGTAAGTAAAATTAAAAAAATTTATTTTTTGCAATCTACAAAAATTTAAGTAATTCTTATATTTTTTTTGTAATACTTATTTGTAATTTTTTACATATATATGTCATTATGTGCACAGTATAGACATATGTATATATTTTTTTTGATAAAAAGTTTCAAAAAGTTTTCATATGACTGCAACTATAATTTGCAATTTTTTAATTATTATTCCTGAACTAATTTTTGAAAATAATATTTTTCAAAAATCATTTTAAAAGTTTTAGGAGCTTTTGAGATGAATTGTTTTTTTTATTAATATGTACATGCAATAAATAAAATAATTTAAACGAAATTTGAAAAATTTTCGGGAAGTACACAGAGAAGGTTGTTATATTTTATTACAATCGGTTAAAACATTTGGAAAATACAGGACATTATAACTATATTCATATATATAACTGTTAAGTTCGTTTTTTGATGGAATATTATCTTTTTTGTTTTTGCACTATAATACCCAGACAAACAAACGAAACAAATTTATTTTGAAATTTTGAGTTTAAGTAAATTGACAAGAAAAATTAAATATTGCAATATGGATGTCATGGATGTATGTTGCAATATGGAAAATGTTGCTGAGGAGGGTTGCCACCTGTTGAAAAAATTTGTTTAATTGAATTGATAATATAAACGAAGTATCACATTATGATTATCAAACTAAAGAAGTTTTAGAAGGTTCACAGCCGAAAATGTTTGGGAAGGATTACCTCCTGTTTGAAATATTTAATTTAATTTAATTTATAAGATAAATTAAATGCTGCAATGTGGATGTAAAACTAAAAGGGTTTAAGAAAGTTTACTGTGAAAAATATTTTTGAGGCGGGTTGCCAACTGTCTGAAAAATTGTATTTAAATAAATTGATAAGATAAATTGAGTATTGCAATATGGATATCAAACTAAAGACGTTTAAGAAAGTGTCCTGTGGAAAATATTTTTGAGGAGGGTTGCCACCTGTTTGAAATATTTATTTTAATTTAACTGATAAAATAAACTAAATATAACAATATGGGTGTCAAGGGAAAAGTATTTGAGACATCTTTAATTTAGAAATATAATTAGTATACATAGTTGTCATCTATCTATCCTAGAATCTTTTTGGATGGTTGAAAACTATGTATGTGAACTTAAGCTCCGGCTGGATTTTCAGTGCAAATTCTTGAGCTTGAGCTCACTCCATCAGCGCAAAAATTTAGTCATGAGCTTAAGCTCACTTTTATGGATGAGGACTTTCAAACCTTTAATATATGTACATAAGGGTGCGTCATCGAAATAAAAATTGCAGTTTTTAAACCGGAGCTATAAAATTTATCATATTTTAAGACTTCTCATTACTGTGATTTCGCTGCTAAAAGCTTTAAACATTTTTATGCTTTCAAGCTTAAACTTATCTATCATATGAGTGGTGTACCCTAATGTACTTTTGTTTTATGTATCTATATATTTTTGGAATTTTTCAAATGCTCAAAACTGGTTTTAAATATTTATGGCTATTTTCTCAAGTAGCTTTTAAAATTTATCTGCCCCTCAAACACAGTTCTTGAGAACACAATTTGTATTTAAAGGCAGATATATTTTAAAAACTACTCGAGAAAACAGTTCTTATTGTTTTATTATTACTTTTTGATAGCCAACCAGTACTCAAACGTTTAGCATATTTTTTAAATACAATAAAATTATTTTTTTCTCTAAATAGGTAAAATGGTGAAAAAAAATTACAACCTAAAACTGTATTTCTGATATTTTTTATTTAAAAAACCTCCAAAAGTTCTGATTTATTGTTTTATTATTTAAATCGTTTGATTTTTTATAAAATTTGTTTAGTTAACATTTTGGAGTAAAAAAATTTTAATAAAATTAAAAAGGTATATGGTTTCGATATAAACAATTTTAAAGCTTTCATCTTATTGCAAAAAAAATCATTTTCTTTGCTAATTTATTTTATTGTTTTTAATTTGTATTTTTTTTGTATTAATTAAATTTTTTCTTGCACAGCATTTTACTTCGCTACATTTGAGTTATATTACTATATTTTAGTTTTAACATTTTATTTTCAACATTTTGTTTCTATTTTGTTAACTTACACTGGTGGCAGACATAATAGGTGCTTTAAAAACTTACACAAAAAAATAAAAGTTACCCTTGATTTTTAGAATTTTTATTTGTCGCATTTACCTCCATATAACGAATAAACACAATTTATTTTTATTTGGAAGAAAACAGCAACAACTTCAGTTACAAAGTGTGAAATGCGGTTTATATGCAGTTGGTTATATACATATAGGGCTAGAATTAAAAAAAAAAATAACATTAAATAACCAAAAGAAATATTGCCAAAACTGGTCAAAATAAGACGTTTTTCTTGATTTTTTTCCACATTGTTTTATATTAATTTTTTTGATAAATTTTTTGATTAATTTTTTGATTTAATTTTTTTTTTAATTTTCTAATTTTTATTTCATTAATTTTTTTAATTTACTTTTTATTTAATTATTTTATTTTCTATTTTTTCTTATATATTATTTTAAAAATAAATTTTAAGTAATTTTTTTTGTGTTGTATTATTTTATTTTATTTATATGGATTTTAAATTATTTATTCTCTTTCCCCCTACCCCGCTCCTTTTGCCTTATCCACCTATTTTTAATTTTATTATATTTTATTTCATTCCAGTTATTTTTTTTTGTGCAAAATATTATTCACATTTTTTTTATTATTCAACCTGAACTTTTCGATATCAAACAAATTCTTCATCTTTCTTATCGATTTATCGTTGCTCAAATAGGCACACTCAATGCGAGAAAATCATAAATAATGAAAATATGGAAATCCACGTATTTCATCCATTTGCATCCAATCAACTGAATTGAGATTTGAGTATTTCTCCACTCCAGGCAATGGCCAAGAAAAATATTTATTCATATATTCAATTGCATTTATTTATTTTTGGCGCCTCTCGATTTCCGGCAGCGCCAACGTTTTTATTGCTTGACGCTCGTGTTCTGCTTAAGAACCAAAAGGCTCCACTGCACTTATGCATATGTGTGTGTACTCGCTCATCGGCATGGCGATGCAATTGTGTGGTATTGGTTTTTGGCATTGGCATCATTTGCAGGTAAATAAATCAATTAACGCAACTACCAGCTGTGTTTTTCATTAAAATATCTTTTCACTCAACGCTCCTATGGCCAGCAACTGCCTCTCCCTCAAGCGTTCCGCCTCCCCCTTCTTAATTTTTTTTTTTGCCCATGAGTTCAGGCAGGCTATTGACGTGCGATTATGCAAATCATTTGTGTGTCGTTGCGTCCGCAAACAGCTGCTGCACAAGGACAACTAAGAGGATAAGATTTTAAGCTTCGCTTAACATTTGAGCAGCAGTGGGAGCATTAATTTTTTATAATCAAAGGCGAGATGGGAACAGTGGGCGATGGAGGTGATAGTGAAAATGTAGGAAGTTATGTACATATGTCAAGAAACCACGCCGGAAGGTCAGCAGGAGGACTTTTATTGGCTTGAACGCCTCGAGACATCAAAAGTTTGGGTTTGATAGGATCAACACTTTTTGGCGCTCGCGTATCCTTAATTATTGGCAATCTAAAATCTAAGAGGTAAAAACTATTATGGTGCGCCTTTAGCGAATTACTTCGAGAGCTGTTTGGGAATCGCCGTAGACTAAAAGGCCGGATGAATAAAAAAAATTTAAAAGCAAATCAGTACGAAACAAAGTTTAGTTTTTTGAGATTATAGAAAAATTTAAGTATATTAACAGGCAGCAGTTTTCTTACACATATTTATGTATATTAAAGAAACGCTTAATTTTGCTTTTTCTGTTCCATTTTTTGAATTAAAATTAAAATTATTAGATTTCTCTTAAAAAAAAAACTATAAACTCCATTGTAAAACTTTTTAAACATGATTTTGTTTTTAAATTTTTTATTTTTTTTCGTTTTGAATTTATAGACAAAAAAGCATTAAGGAACAATGAGCATCAGTTTTCAGTACACATTTTTGAGTTAGAGCTCACTTCATCAGTGGAAAAATGGAGTCTGAGCTTAGGCACAATTTGATACAATTTTTTACTCAACTATTTGAAAAGAAAAAATATTAAAACTCAATTTTTGTGCAAAAATCAAAGTTTTCAAATTTTTGGTATTAAGACAGGAGAAAATATAACAATAAGCAGAAATTTTTTTAAACATTTATGACTTAAAATTTTATGCAAAAATCGAGAATTTCCAATTTTTTATAGTGACCTAGTTGAAAAATTTAACAAAAAAATTTATGACCAAAATTTTTATTAAACATCATAACAATCTAATATTAAACCAATTGAAAAATTTAAACACTTAAAAATATATGACACTTTCTTGTGCAAAAATTTAAATTTTGCAAATGCTGCCTTAAAATATTTTCACCAAATTTTTTAAGCAAGAATCTAAATTTTGAAATTTCTGATGGTAAATCAGTTCACATATGTATGTATTGAAAAGCAAAAAAAAAATATTACTTAAAGTTTTATGACTTCAACGTGTTGAGCGAAGATGTAAATTTTCTAATTTCTGATACTAGAAAATTTTAAGAATAAAATTATTGGGCATATGGAAAAGTTATAAAACCAAACCTATGTTGAAATTTAATAACCAAAAAAAATAAAAAATTTTCAAAAGCCTTTTTATAGTGGATTTTTTACTGCATACGAGTTTTTGCTAGCAGTATTTTAAAAATCCCTATAAATTTTTATTTAAAATTTAAAGACATGCTCACTTATTTTGATTTTTTTTCTAACATTTAAAAAAAAAATTATCAAAAAAGTTTAACTTAAAAAAAAAATTAATTAAAATATTTTAATTCAAAGTTTTTTCGCAATTTCTAAATATTTTTTTGAGAAAAAATTTAATGTTATTATAAAGTGTTTTTTTTTTGTTTTATTTGACTTCATTTAGTTTATTTTTAAATTTTTTTATGCTCATGAATTGCTTATTTTTTATGAATGAATTTTTTCTTAATTAGCTTAAATTAAACATAAAAAGTTTTGAAACTAACCCTATTTACGAAAGCCTGATATATTTTTGTTTGAAAGTATTTTTAATAAAATAGTTTGGAAAAAAAATTAAATCGCTTAATTTATTTTATTAATAAAATAAGTTTTTTGTTAAATGAATAAGAGTTTCTGACATTTAAACTAAAAAACGTAAAAAACATACAAACAAATATTTAAAAAGGGTAGTTACAAATGGATTATTTTCTTTATTTCAGATTATTAAAAAAAGAATAAAAATTTTGAGAAATAATCCAACTAATTAAATTACTCTTTTAGTTTTAGTTATATTATCCAAAATTAAATTTTTTTAATTTTGTTTTAGGTTTAAAAAGAAGCTCCTCATGCTTTTCACTTCTTTTGAAATCTAATTACATTTATTATCCAAAGAAGTGCAGTTTACCTGAGCAAAAAACCGAGCAATCCTTCGCAAGCTACATATGTATGTATGCGTTTTAAGTAATTGCATGTTTGTTATTTATTTTCACAAAATACACAAACTAAGGTAGACAAGAGGATATGTGTTTACAATAAAGATACGCCGACATGAAAATATATACACGTTTTATGAACATACATATGTATATAAATACATGCAAATATATTTATGTACATAGGTATACATAGACATGTGTCCATGTGTGGCTGCTGGTGTACTAAGCGCTTAATTAATTAACGCGAAATTCGATTAAAGTGGCGCACATCGGTGCGAACGTACAAAATATTGGATTGGTTCCTTTTCAATTTTTAACAAGCTATATTGCTACAAAACCAATGCAATTTTTATCAAAAACGTAGATTTATAGTTCGAATACATATATTTTTGTACAAATATGTATACTTGGTTCACGCTTAATTATCTTTATATGTAGATATGAATGTGTGTTGTGGTAAATTCTATAAATAGCTGGCATTAAATTACAATACAGTTTTATCAACCATAACACAATTAATTTTTTGTACATATGTATGCATACAGAATACTGTGTTGAAATTTGAATATGTCAAGATATGTACATATGTATGTGTGGAAAGCCGCAACCACCAGTGCGTATGAGTAATACTAGGTTAACCATATGCAAATATTTTGTTACCTTTATCATACATTGCATGTGCAATAAAATATTAATGTATTTAGTAAAAAATAAACGTGGCAAAAAGTCCACATTTTACATAAAATTGAATTCAGCTCAATTTGCAAACGCTGAAGCACTCAGTTTAACGAAAATTTGCGTAACATGTAGCCTACCCGCAGGCGCTACCTGCATTTAAACCACGGTAATTACGCTAATTTGGGTCATATGAGCGTGGAAATGTTTCGGAAAACTATTTTCAACATTTGAAATTCACGCTACGATTTCTTTACGAAAATTATAACCAACGATAAAGTTCCGACAAAAAACTGGAAAGTCACTGAAAATTCCTGAGCTTCAAATATTTATAATTTTTAACCCAGTAAGCTTTGTATCTGCACCAAATTTGGCTACAAATAAACATTTTCAAAATTTTCCACTTTAAACAAAAATGTCCCTTTAAAGGGAAATTTCAATCTTGCGAAGAACAATTCTTCTGCTATCGAAAATATTTGCTTTCACGTAAATGTTTTGAAAAAAAGAAACAAAAAAAATCCTTTAGAAAATAAATTTAATAACTTTCAGAAAACCACAGATTATTTTTTATGGTCAAACTTTTTTCCTGTTTAAATTTGCAAACAAAACATTTTAAGAAAATTTTCTCTTGGGTTTGCATGTGAACTACAAACTTTCATTTATTTTAAAAACTTTTGGGTCAAGGATGTGCCAACATCCGATTTAATAAAAACTTCCCCTCAGTGAAATTTCTTAGTTTTACTTAGATTCTGAGATATGCTTTCTTGCAAGGTTTAAAGCTGATAGATTGTCTATTTATTGACAAATTTAAAAAATTTCCCAAAGTGGGAAATTTGTTTTACCGCAAGGTTTTTGCACAAAAGGCGTTCTTACAAAAAATTTAGGATTTTCACTACCAACAACATTATTTCAATGGATATTTATAACATGGAATGGAAAACTTTTTGAGCCACGAAATTTGCTGAAAACAAACCGCATACCTAGTGATCAACTCAAAAAAAATTTAGCAACATTTTTCTTCATGATTATATGCACTAACGAAAAAAACGCTATTGTACCTGCTTTTATATAAATTTCGTTGAGTCTGTACGATCCATAAGCAGTTATATCGAGCCCTAACCGCCAAAATAACGTAAGCGAAATTGTTTTCAAAATTTTATTTTTGATGCAGAAATATTCCTAGAGCATCTAAAAGAAAATTTTGAAAAAAATGTCGCTTACGTTATTTTGGCGGTTAGGGCTCGATATATCCGGATCAGATTTTTGAGTTAATTCACTTTAGATCTACGTTTACATATCGTACATTCATATAACTGACAAATTTTAAAAATATACCTTCGCGTAAAATGTTTAATATTGAGCTATTGTTAGTGGAAAGGGTTTTAAGCTGATACATATATATGTATTATCTTTTCATTGACAAATTTCAAATATATGCCGCGGTGGAAAATTGGTTGAAAGTTTTTTTGCACACAGCGCTTAAAGATGCATATGCATATGTGGAAAAATATTAAAAGTATCGCATTCATACAAAAGATATCTTCTGGGAAATTCTCTAAATGTTTTCAAATTGCAAAATCTTATTTATTGTACAAGCTTTTGTGTCACTAAAAGTTCAAAACAAGCACTTACAAAAATTTCCCTTGTGGGAAATTTTTAAATTTTAGTAAAACTCTTAGCTATTTTCAATGGAAAAGTGGCCCAGCTTAAATAATATCTTACCTGGCGATTTTTAAAAATTTCCCTGAGTGCAAAATTTTATTTAAGTCGGAAATTTTTACTAAAGATTTTTTTAACAAAAAACGTTTTTCGTATCCTTTCCAGAGCATCAGCAACAAAGTTTGCTGAAACCTAATTTTATATTATACATACACACACTTCATTTTAACCCCGCCCATTATCTATAGCATTGTCTTGTCATAACTGCCACTAACATTTACGCACATGCCTGCCACCTTTACAGAGTGTGCATCGGCGTGATTGGCACACCTTTGGTAATAACGTCACACCCACAGTGTCTCACACGTATCGTCGATGCCAGCCGCTTGTCTTTCGCCGAAGCTCTTCTTCTAATCACCCATGGAATACATTCAGCCTTCACAAGTCCTTACCGCCAACCGCATACAAACACATACAATTAATAAACTCAATTGAATTTTGATGCTTCAAATAAAACCGTGACTGACTAGTCTGGTAAACATATACATACATACATGCAATGCACGCAACTGTGTATGTTTTAGTTGCATATTTGCATATTTACAAATGAACAGATAACTGTACTGATGTCAACTATAGCTCGCCTACACACCCAAAGCCTGTCCTTCTCAAATATAGTCACTTCGCGCCTCCGTGTCATGTTGCGTCGATGATGCTGTCGTGTTGCTGTCATGTTCCTCTCACCACTTTTGTTGTTGGTGTCGTTGTTCACGCATGCATATGATATATTGCGGTATTGTGTGACGTGATATGTCGCTCATCGAACACATCGAACGCAAAAGGCTCACAAGCATTTAGTTACCACAGAAGTGTATCACGGACCCGCCTCTACCGCGCCCCTCCCGCTTTCCTCTAATACTACTCATCTATTTTTGGTTTTCATGTCCTTTTAAAGTCCCATTCCACCTTTCTCTTATCTCCATTTGGCTTTCTGAGTTCTGCTGGCTGGTTTATATCTCATCACCACTCGTTTAACAAGCTACACAACAACTCATCACCATGGCTTCACAATCTAATTAAGTGCCTTTCATTTTCCTAACAGGCTTCACAAGCTGTACATTTGCGCACTCACACATACATAGATATATACATACATACATGCGTACTTTAATATGTACATAGAAAATTCTAATTCGCCGTACACATATACAGAGGCACGCATTTTCCGTTGGCCCTTTCCATTTTATCTCGCTATCTACATACATAGCAATAAGTAAAGCTTTCTACAATTCCATTCGCACCGCCATTGCGCTTCTCTGCGCCTATTTTTCAACACGGTGATGATACATTGGCGGTTACTCTTACTGGTTATGGTTAAGGCTTCGAAATGCCAGCAACAGAAAACCGAAAACCAATCATACAACATGGGAGGAAGTTAGCGCTTAGATGTTAGCTGGGACCCGTTGCTGGCTACAGAATGAGAGGCAGAGCGAAATGAACTTATGAAATACTTTAAGTCAAATGCAGGCCCTATTTAAGGGTGTTTATTCAAAAATATGTACATTTTTTGCAGCCTTTAATTTCTATTTGAATAAAAATATAGCTTTACGTTTTAGGGAAATTTATACCAAATCACTAAATTTCCTTTTTTGTAGGAAATTGAATTTTGTAAAAGAGAACGCTTTATTTTTCTGACTATACGTGTTGATTAAAACATTAATTTAATAGACACTTAAAAATTATTTTTTTACAAATTTCCCTCTTGAGAAATTTTTCTATGATACCTAAGTATCAAGCCATGACTCATTATAAGATAATTTCGAAAAGAAAAGCAGTTGGGTAAAAAAAAACTGCAAAAATTTCCTTCTGGGGCAATTTAAGTTTTGTTAAAGAAAATTGACGTCAATTATATCGAACGACAAGGGTTGATGCTCGGGCCAACAAAAAAAAAAAATATTTTTGTAAAAATTTCCCTTGCGGAAATTTATAATTGAAACCAAATTTGCGAAAAAGCTGCAACGTAAAACTTTAAAAAACCATTTCAACTTTTTCAGAAAATTAGTAATTATGTTCAAGCCAACGAAGAAGTACTTTCGCACAAATTTCATGCTAGAGACGCTTTGAAAATTTTAGCAAGTTTCAGATTATGCCTCAACGTAAAACTCTTCCAAAAGGTTGGGTTGAAATATAAAAAATGCCCCCTTTTGGTAAATTTTATTTCATAAAAGCTAAACTTATAAAAATTTAACACCAATTTTTTTAAATGAGCGAAGCAAACAAAAGTAGTTCCACAAAAATTTGCCTTTTTAACTGTATTAAAAGTTCACCAGGCTTAAATTATGACAAAAAAAATTTGCCCTGGAGAGAAATTCCAAATATTGGAAAAAAACTAACCGCTAAAGCCATTTCTATTTAAAAAAAAGTTAATAACAAAGAAATGTCTGTATTGAGAAAAAGTGTTAAGCAAAATATTTTATAAAGAAACTTTTTAAAAATTTTCTTCACTACGAAATCTCATGACTTACAAACAGGATCCATCCAAACTTGACCGCTATAGCCCGTTTTTGATAAGAAAAAAAGTGGTATCAAAGACATCTTACGAATGCTTAAAAATTCCCTTTCGAGTAATTTTATCTTTTCGAATAACATTGCATTAGAAGGGTCTTCTAAAAAATGGGCAAAACTAGAAATTCCCGGCGATTAAAAAATTTCAGCCAGTACAAAATCTTCTGATTTACAAGCAATATTCTTTAAATATAGTTTCTTTAACGTTTTTTCAAAAGTTGCCTTTGGAACGAAGGATCAAAATCAAAAAGTGAAAAATTTGCTTTCTTGGGAAATTTCATTTTGTTGCAAAAAATGTGCGATTAAAGACTTTTCGCTACTTTAAAAAATTTCTGTTAGAACAACAACAACAAAATCAACAGCTAAAAAATATCCTTTTTTTTGGGAAATTTCCTTTTGAGAAAAATAATTGCATTAAGGCTTATTTTCTTAGTTTCTACTAAAAATATGACCAATTATAAATTTCCCTTCCTTTAAAAAATTTCCCTCGGTGCGAAATGTCATGATTTACAAAAATCATCCAGAAAAACTTTTCTCTATATTTTAAACAAAAATCCTTTAAAAAAAGTTGAAGTTCCCTTGAGGATTTTTTTTACGAGATGGAATTTCCATGCTTCCGATAACTTTCGCATATTCCCTTAGGGATGACTCTAACAATCTCTTAAAAGAAGTTATAACCTTAATAAGTTAACCTATGTGAAATCTCCCCAGGGACTTTTTTGTTCACCATTAGTGCTTTGTTAATGAGCTTTGTATTCATTATTTATTTTGCTCCTGGATTCTTATTAAAATGCTATGTAAGGTTAAGGGCAAATGTTTGCTATTATAGAACAGTTCTGATTGGTTTATTCACAACCGGACAAATAGTTTACATTGCCGTACCCAGCCTATAAATAAAGTTTGTTTAAGTAAATCAACAAGTACACTGAAAGCCGTAGGATATTCCACAATTGCCTATTTTTTTTTGGCTCGCCAAAGTGTTTTTTGCCTTTGCGCATTTCTTTGTTGCCACTGAATTTGTAAGTTCAAATGAAAATCTTTTTTCCACCTCCGCTATATCTCAAATTATGCCCTCTCTACGTACATGCTTGACCTGCTGTGCGGCTTTTCTGCGTATTGCGATTTCCTTTCATGTACTAATAATTATCACTAAAGTAGTTAGTTAATTTTCGTCTACAACAATTTACTAACTGACAAACTCGCTCGCTGCCGTCAAACTTTAATTAACTCATCCCAAATAATCCCGGCTACGTGCAAAGTAAACATAAACAGTTAAATTAATTACGAATGCGAAAATAATTTGAAATTTTCTAACGAAACAGCGAACATCAAAGCGTAAAATATACTTTTACAAACTTAAAGCGAACGCTTGACTTTTGTGCCAAAAACAACAAAGCCCCAGCATACACTTCCAGTGCGCTTGGCAAATCGAGGCAAATGTAGCACAGCGGTCCCAGTGGAAAGTATTTAGCTGCAGCAAAAAAAAAGTGGAAAGTAATCTGCGCGCTGCTTAAACTTAGCATAATTTGGCAGTGACGAGCTTTGGAAACTTCATTTTCATTTGCACTTGCGGCTGCAAAGGCAGCAACAGCCAGAAGCCACTTGACGCCAAGTTTGCCAAAGTTTGTCTTATGCTTTTTTGTTCAACATTAACTTCGCGATATTATGCTCTTTCAAATTCATTTTTTCCTCCTTTTGTTTTTGGTGGCCTGTGGGAAATTTCTTAGAAGGTTTGGCGTTGAAACCAATCAAAAGTAAATAAATAGTAAATTAAGGAATTCGAGTGAAGAAGATGTATGTATGTAGGTATGTATCAATGTAGAGCACGCTAACAGAGTTGTGCTTTGCCTTAGACGTGGTTAGGGTATGTATGCAAAACAGGAGGCGATACGGAATTTTATCAGTTGAAGTTCAAATTGAGTTGCTTTAAAACAATTTCCTTTGTGGGAAATTTTTGATTTTTTTCTTAAATCGGCAATGGATTGGAAAAGTAAAAAGAATCGAAACAGCCGTTCGATTTTCGTTCTGGAAAAAACTTTCTTTTCTGGGAAAATGTCCTGTTTGGGAAATTCTGGGAAATATTTTAATGCAAGTTAATTTTAAAATAATTCATTTAATTAATGAAACTGTTGATTGGAACTTCGGCTAGAAATCAAAAGAAAAAAGCGTGAATGTAAGATTTAATATCCTTACGCACACATACTTACGTTGTACATACATACGTACAAATGTATTTCTTTATTGTAAATTTTAAGTATTTCTTTACTTACGCAGTAATTATGAAGGGGAAATTTTGTGTGTGTTTTTTTAAGCATAACAAAAAATTTCCCTTGTGGGAAATTTCTTAAATCTTGTGAAAAAAAAATTCTTTGCGATGTGGTAACATATAAATACCTCATTGTTGGATTTCTTAGCCATGAAACTAAATTTTCCAAAAGGGAAATTTTTTATTATCCAACAAGCAATTTAATTTTTTTTGCGAATTTCTCATGGAATAAATCACAATAGCTAATTTTGAAAAAAATTAACGATTTTTCTAAGGCACTAATTACCCAATAGTAAGTATTTCAAAAGATTATATTTTCATTTATATTTCATAATGCCTCGCTGTTACTAAATCTTTGACGTCATACTACAAAGTCTCTCTTGCACAATTTCAACTTGGCATTTTAACTGCTTCGCTTGGTAGATGAATGACTTTTGCATTGCTGCAGGAAATTTGACTACACGTATTAAAATATTTAAGCGGCAAAAACTTTAATTTGTGTAAGAAGGTTGGAGGCTAATTAACTTTTCATTTTGAAGCACAGCCACAGCCAGCGAATTTCGGCATCTTGAAGAAGGTGTATGTATGTACATGGGTGCTGTGTATATACGTTAGTTGAAGCACATAAGAACATGCGTATGTATGCACTGGATACACACATACATACATGTATAGAACATCGACTGCGGTCATTTTGTCCGTGGCAGTTACATAACCGCAATTAGGGCAACGAACATTCACAAATTGGTTTGTATTTTATACTGCAGTTGGCACTATAAGTATTTGCCAAATCCAGTCTACTTAATGCCAATTTCGGAAGCCATTTACAAAATTCAAATTCAACATGAACAACAACTATTTTAATAATGTGTGAAAACAATAAAGCATAACTTGCGGCTTATACTAAAGTGCAATTAAATGATGATTAATGATTGATAATCACTCATACGCCATGTGGTGCGCTGGAAACGATCACAGATTTGTGGACATATGAGTACATTTAGTGAAGTAAAATGCATAAATGAAAATACCCTGGCTGCTCCCTAGAGGGAAATTTATTAAGTTATGGGAAATGTTCTAGATCAACTGATTGAGAAATCTCTCGCATGATTATTTACTATTTTACAGTTTTTGGTGCAAGTTATAAAATTTCCCAGGAGGTAAATATTTTTTTTTTTTAACTTTTTTGCAAACTTTGCGTATAATATTAAATACATATTCAAATACTTGAGTTGAACTTTCGAGTTCAAGCAGTTTGCAAGTCTTCGCTTTATCCCACAATTCGCACCCTATGTTTTCCTATACCACTTTATTTTACTTTTTGTAAGCGAGATCAAGGTGATTTATGTATGTACTTAAGCGCTTGATATGTGCAAGTAGGGAGCTAGGGAGGCTGGTGGAAGTTCTAAGACGAATCGAGCAAATAATTTGCATAATTGAATATCTTTAACAGCTTTTATAAGCAATACATAACACCTTCGAAGCATAACAAAGAGGCTTCAGGGAGTTGAAGCTTTCAAGCTTTAACTATTGACATGTCAGTTTGCGTCTTAATAAATATTCATAAATGCATATTTGTAATAACTAATGTAATTGCTAACAGCGCTGAGACCATGTGACGCTCAACCAACTGTATAAACTGGAAGTTTTTTTTATTAAGAATTGAAGCTATAATTTTGTATTAGTGTGCTTTCGTTTATAGTAAAATATAAATAAGCAAATCCTAAAATCGAAACATTTATACGCTCTCGTCCAGATTTTTTTTTTAATTTGCGATATTTTTTGATTTGTTTGTTCATAAGACATTTTTGGACTCAGAAAAGCGATCACAGGGTCAAATCAAGTATCTGGAAAGTAAGTGCATATGTACGTATGTATATGTAAGTACATGTAACTACCCATAATTGACAAGTGTATGCATTTTTCTTTGCAAAAAGAACATGAGTACCTAAAACCGGTGCAACTTAAGTAATATTTTCCATTTAGTACTTTATTTTATCAAAATTAAAAATTTCCCTAAAAGGGAAATTATTGGGGAAATTTTTATTTTTGAGTAAAGTCATACTTTTACGCTAAATTAAGTTGAATTTCAGAGTTTGGTGGCAATTAGGAGGCTCTGCACAATTGCTGGTTTGTAAATTATATTCTCATTAAAGCAAACACAAATTTTTTAATTTTATTTTCATTTCAAAGCACTGCTACTTACTGATTTTTTTTAAATAAAATATTTTGAATTCTACAAAGCAATTAGAGAATAAAAAAAAGAATTTGTAAACATGTATGTAATTGTTTATTATATGTGCTGTTGAAAGCAGTATTTTAATTTAAGCACCTTACTTAAACGAAACCAAAATTTCCTATAAAGGGAAATTTTTATTTATGAAAAATGCACGCTAAATTAAGTGGCATTTTAGAGACTGGTGCCAAATGGAAGGCTAAATGTACATTTTTGTGTTTTGTAAAGTCGATCGTTTAATACAAAATAATTTAAATTGCCTTATGCATTTGCAGCATTTACTAATATCGTTTACATTTATAACTAAGCGCATAGTGATCTACAGCACACAAAGCTTTTGGTTTTCTTGCGTCATTAGCTTTACTTTGTTGCGTTAAGCCGCGGTGGGTGCATGACAAGCACACACACATACTCATCTATGAGTTGAAAGCAGCACATGACATACATATACTATAATTTTTAATATCTCATGTGCATGAAAACACACGTACATATGTACATACATGCAAACATGTGCATACTTAGTCGTTTGACAGTTTAAACATTCAGTAAAAGGAAATTTTTATTTTGTAATAAGTTGGTAAATGACTGACAACATTGCCAGCTTAATTGAGTAGAATACATTGTATAAAGCGTATGCATCTTTATGTTTGTATGTACATATGTACATGTTATACTTTGTTGTTATTTTTCTTTTGCTTCGAGTGCTTACTTTGATTGAATTTTTTTCAACTACTTTTTTTTGCATACACTTTCCTATGCGAAAAGATTCATTTGTGGCAGTGTAGTTTCATAGACAACAAGGCGTATGAGTGCTCTACACATGAATTTCAGAGATGAAACTAAAAAAACGAAATATAACCACTGCAAAGGTAAGTTAATTAATATTAAGCAAATGTTTACCTTTTCAATAGAGAAATTTTCAAGAATCTTTCGAGGAAAAGTAGAGCAGCTGAAGGCCAGAACTCGATGGCCATCAATCGTACCAAATACCGAATCGTAAGCTAGTTGACCACTCTGCTATGATAAGCTCAGAAATTTTCAATTAACTAAAATTCATCAGAATTTTGCTTCACCTACGAAAAATTGAAAACAATGTTTTTTCTTTGCAAAATCTTTCGATTAGAAAAACCTGTTGCCAACACAAAAGAAACTCAGGCCTACAATAACAGCCTAAACAACTTTATTTCCCCCCAACACACACAAAAAAAAACACACGCTTGCGCTCACATATCCTAAGGCTGCTTAACTAGATAAATTAGCGTAATGTTGTAATGACACTTCAATAACATGTCAGCCGAGAGTTGGCAGCAAGAGGAAGAGTACCAGCCTATACCCAACTGCAGGTCGTAAAACAACCAAGAGTACAAAAACACAACCAAAAGAAGTGAGTACTACTCGTACCAACAGAACCAGTACGCAACTGTGTCACATGTGTAAACACACCACACATTCGCCAGCAGGACAATGAAAGGCGCTGTTATGTGTACGTGACCAACCAACGCAAAGCAGCTGACCGGCCAACTGGTCGGTTGGTTGGATGGATGTTTGCTGAAGGACAGCAGCACTGGAGGCCAAATGTGTGTAACATTACTAGAGTACAGTATGTAGTTAGGAAAAAACTAGCATACATACACTTTGAAGGTGCCTTCAGATATGGTCTCATATATGAGCTAGTTAATTTATTATGTACGCCGGACATACATTCATTTAGCTCTAACACTGGCTTGAGCTGATGATAACGAATAGGAGTTGTTGGTGTTGGTGTTCACGAGCGTATGAACGACTATCTAGCATGTGTGAAACTTGTAGCAGGAGATGTGTTAAGCCGAAACTAAAGCGCTAACGCAAGGAAGTAAAGGC
>NW_023459940.1:0-45496 GCF_013731165.1 Rhagoletis pomonella | reverse complement strand
ATTGTCCTGGGATAAAAACATCCCAAATCCATCTGTATTCAAAAATATTAATAAAAATTCTAGACTTAAATTCACTCGATTTCATTTTATTTTGTCGTTTATATATTCAATTTTATCTTATAAGACATTATATTTATATCTGATGGCAAGGAGTAAAACATTTTTTACAAAATGCCAAGTTGCAAGCAATGCAAATCTGATTCGTACGGCTCTCTTTGCCCTTTTTAGCACAATTTACGCATCGTTGTCTCTTCTTCGTTCTTTGTGGCAAATGATCTCCCAGATTTTGTTTAATTTTTTTCTTCATTGCGGAGACCGGTCCTGTTCGAACTTTGCGCTGAATTTTCGCATTCTTTTTCCCTTCGTCGATGAGGCATTCGGATAGCTCTACCAAGAATCCCAAGAACGGTTCTCTTTTCTGACGTGGATGGTTTGTTTCCGCATGGGTAATCCAAGCATTTACGGCGCATGTCATCATAAGTCGAAAGAAAACTTTTCGCCACCATTTAGCAGACTTTCGGTCTAGTTCATACAGGGTAACCATTTTGTCGGCCAAATCTACGCCACCCATAATGTTTCGGTATGTTTTCACTAAATCTGGACAAGTCACATCAACTCTGGTGCCATCTTTTTGTTTTCTTTGAACGGTGCCCACTGCAGCCTCATGGCAATTGCTTAGAAGCATTACCTGTTTAGTATCTTGCCAAACCACTGCCAAAGTACCAGATGAATTACACTTGAAAACATATTCTCCTCTGTTTAGTTTTTCAGTAACTTTAGGTAAATTTTTTCTATTAGATATACAGGTACCTAAAGCTGGAAAAGGAATATTATTTATCAATTTTGTTGACGTGAAAAAACGGTCAAAACACAATGTAGTGTCAGGATGTCTGATGGTCGATGCCAATTTCATAACAACGCGTTCGCCTAATGTGGATGATGTATGCGAATTGTCTTCTTTTCCGGAATATATATTAAAATCGTAAGTATAGCCAGTCATACTGTCGCATCTCATCCATAATTTTATTCCTCTCTTCACTGGCTTCAATGGCATATACTGCTTCAAGGTAGAGCGACCCAAAAATTTGGTCATAGACTCATCAATGCTTTGGAATGGAGAGTCGGATCTACATTTTTGAAAGGTGCTTTTGAGGCAATTGACCAAATCATCAATGAAATATGTTTTAGGTTTTGGATCAGGCTGGTATGATAACGAGGAAAAATATAGTTTGGACATAACGTTTAAGAACCGATCTCTGGACATGGCTTTTTTTATGTATGGATTCCCCAATGAAGGGCTATTTGAAAAATAGTCCTTCAAAGAAGGCGCTCGATTATATGACATTACAAATGTGCATCCGAGAATTATGAGGATCTCACCAAAATCGGTTCTAGCTCGTTTGTTTTTTACATGGCTTATATTGTGAATATCAATTCTCTCATTGGTACAATCTACTATGTGATGAATAAAGCTTCTAGGCAATAGCTTGAAAAATACCTCCAAAGGTGTCAGTCCACGAGTTATGCCCTGATTACTAATGATTCGTTCTTGGCTAATAGTGAATCGTGGCTTGAATGTCGGTTGTGGGTCTGTCCATTTTATAATATCATCAGGCCATTCATTCACATTATCTTCTTCCAAACGTTCAATTTCGTATATTTCATCATCAGTACTTTCATTTTCACCATCATTTTCATCCATAGCACTTTCATTTCCACCATCAATTTCATCTATAGCACTTTCATTTCCACGATCAATTTCCATTTCTTCATCATATGCTCTGCCGGGCTGTGTGTTTTCTCCATCTTCTGAATCAATGTTGCTTTTTTCACTGGGACTGTATGCGGAACCACTATCAGCAAACAGATCATCCTCATCACTCGATTCATTCAAAAAGTTCTGAATTTGTGAAACACCCAGTCTGCGTGGTCTCTCCATTCTCTAAGAAAAATAATGTACATGAGTAAACAGATTTGGGATGATTTCTTCCCACGGAACTTACCTTGACTTCTTATAAGGAAAATAAGTTATTCTTTATTCTAAACTTTTTATTTCAATAGATTAGCACTTTTTGCACAAAATGTAACTATAATTCAATTAAAAATCACTTATTTTCTAAGCTTTTTCCAAACAAATACCATCTACGCAACAACGTGTCTAAGAAAATGACATTTAATAAAAAACTGATGACTCCAACCAACAGCTGATATTTTTGTTTTTGTAGAGAAGAGTATAATGTATGATTTGGGACTGTTTTGAACCGAATCGCTTCCATATTGTGACAGATACGATTTTTTGAATTTCTTCGGGATAAAAACATCCCTATCGTCCCGAAACGGTTAAATGGGAAATAATACCAAAATCTGAGTTTTGCTTTATTTCCAACAAAGGTTGGAAATAAAACAAATTTTGCCTTATTTCCCATTGCTTATTTAAACTATTTGTAAAAAAAACAGTTTACTGATAGAAGGAAAAAGAACTTTGTTTATTCCAAAAATACAATTAAACCAAGGCACATTGAACAGGTAATATCAGTATAGCAGCTGATTTGATTTTTTTCAAATTATATGTTCTCGAAAATGTCAAATATTTTACATTTCTTCTCACAAAAATTCTAAATTGTTAAAATCTATTTGCATGGGAAACATTTTCCATACAAAGCCAGCGATTAAATAGCAGCTTTTGGAAAGCTCGCCCAACTCAGCAGCACAACCGCTATTTACTGGGCCTGGCACAGGATGGATCGATGCTTCGAGAAGCGAATCAATTTACTAAGAAAGAAAGTTGCAACAATTTTCACTTTTTCAATTTAAATTTTTTACCTTTTTCGTATTTCGCATGGCACGCTTTGATGTAGAAGAAAAAAATTAGAACAGTTTTTGGCACCTTCGATACCAGAAGCAATAACAAAATACAGGCAAATGTTGTTTTTGCTCAAATGCTCTAAACCTGTTTGATATGCCTTGAATTAAACAAGAAATGTGATATGATTCATATGAAGAAAGTAATATTCACAAAATATTTTTACACTTGTGAAAAGTTTAACAAAATATAGGAAAAGCATCGTCCTTAAAAACTGTTCCGCATATTGGACATATCGCTTTTGTATGAATTTTTTCTGCATGCTTTTTAATATATGTTAAAAACATTGCTGGAAAACCTTAAAATGTTTGCATGAAATCATGTCGCAATAAACAGATGAAGTAATAAAACAGCTTTCTCGCTTTATTTTCTGACATTCGGCATTTTATAGGCAAATTTTCAAAGCAGTGGCACCTGGTAAATTCCAATATGGGTGGGATGCAGCACGCAATAACACCATACACAATAATTCCCATTACTTGGACATTGAAAAGCAGTTTCAGAAGTGAACTAGTGTTGTTTTATCATTTTTCCTTTTTCTAAACGGTTATAATGCCACCAGTACATAATTGCAAAAGGAGGGGAGGGGCGGGGGACGCGAGCGCGACGTCGCGCGAACGCGGAACGCCGCGACGCCGGGCACTTTCAAAATTGTATACTTACAAATCCGTCCATTTAACTTGTTCATGTACTACTTTTTGTCAAATGTAACTGGGTGACTACGTACATATGTGCACTAGTTTGCTTTATTACTCAAAAGTATAAAAGTTGGTCTTATTGCTCAACGAGAAATGAAATAAAGCAAATTTGTGTTATTTCACATTCAATTGGGAAATAACACAAATTTGCGTTATTTCCGTTTGTGTTATTTCACCCCCCCCACCTTGAATTTAGAACTCTTACTGGCAACCTGACAGCACACTGCAAGTTAACGTACGTTTTTAATTAAATGGGTCGTTCTGTAGAGACGGTGTTGGGTTTGTCGGCTGATGAAAGGAACCCCAGAGTATATTCTATGTGCCTGTTCACGAAGCATGAATCGTAGATTGATACTCCTTGGAGAACGATTGCCTTCTCCATCTCAAATTTGGAGCATGGCCTCATTCAAAGTGCTGAGCTTTTTAAATAGCCTAAGGTTGGAGTAATTAAAGTTTAGATTTAGTACAATATATCTTCTTAGGTCGCAGCGCGGGTATCTTCGACGTAATAATAATATCGTCACTAGACACGAAAGTTCGGAAAAACTCTTAGGGAATGAACATTTTGGGAAAACCCTCCGGTGGACCAGGGACCGATCTATTCGAAAAAATCTTAGTTATGGTCCGATTTGCTTAAAATTTGGTGCGTAGGTAGGTTTTTTCCCAGATTAGCATATAGGATATTTTTTTCCGGGAAGTCGACCAGGGACCGATCTATTCGAAAAAATCGTGGATGAGCTGCCTGATAAACAAAAAATTTTCAGGTAAAAGTGTCACCGTTTTTGAAATATTTACATTTTTTCGAATTTAAAAAAATCGTGCCTTTTCATGTATTTTCTTTAACTTCATCTACAAAAAAGGCTATACTTAGTAAATTTTTATGTAAAATACTTCCAGATAGTTGCTTCTCCATACTCAAATGCAATGTAGTTAAAATATATTAAGGAACCATCATAAAATTAGGACTATTTTGGGATTTTTAACTTTTTGATATTTTCTTCCCCAGCTTTGACTATCTCTGGTGCAAAAAAAATGTACTGAGCTATAACATTACATTACATAAGAAAATTGCTCATTTAATAAAGATTTCAGAAAGGTGCCCCTCTTACTGTTAAGGGTTATAGCCGCTTTTGTGGGCAAAGGACTGAGACACGCTAGAATGTATTTAATTGATTTAAATTTAAGTTGCTCTTGTTACCGACCAATGACATGCTAAATAGTACAAAGGTACATTATTACCTGCTCCTGACATTATTCTATGTTAAATACTTACCGGGATTCGGACTAGAGTCAATAACAAGGGCTATATCAATCAATATTTTGTGTGAAGGATGGGTTCACGTGAAATAAAACATACATGAGTTGTTTGCAGAAAAATTTATTCATTTACTGATAAAATATGCTCAAATTGGCGACCTTATACTCTAATACAAGCTCGGTACTTTTAAGAAAAGACGCTTTTAGAGATCTTAAACTCAATTGGGCTATCTCAGCAGCAGCTCCATTTATTTGTTCCCGCAAATGCTCTTCGTTTTAAATTATTTTTGAATAAATTTTGTCCTTAAGACAGCCCCAGTAGAAAAAATCTAATGGATTCAGGTCTGGCGATCGAGCGGGCCACGTGATTGGCCCGTATCGTTCAATCCATCGGCGAGGATAAGTTTCGTCTAAATGAGCTCTTACTTCACGCCCGTAGTGAGCAGGACATCCGTCATTTTGCTGCCATAGTCTTCGCCGCAGGTTTAAGGGTACATCTTCTAAAAGAGTTGGAAGCCTTTCCTGAAGGAGCTTTAAATAACTGTGGGAGTTGAGCGTTGGCGGCAGTTCTACAGGTCCCAATATCTGACAATTAAAAATACCGCACCATAAGTTTGTTTTGTACTGGTACTGCGAACGATCTTATCTCATTTCGTGAGGATTGTCAATCTGCTAACTGTGAAGGTTATGTAAATTAAAATAACCATCATGTTTGTATGATGATTCATCGCTCCAAAATATTTTATTAAAAAAGTTGGGGTCTGAATCATGCATTCGCAACATTTCACTGCAAAATCTAACCCTCGACAGGTAATCTCTCTCTTGTAAAGCCTGAACACGTTGAATGTGGTAGGGATGATATTTTAAGGCCTTGTGAACTGTAGTTTTTGGTATTCCAGTCCGTCTTTCCACCATTCTCCCTGAAGTCGATGGACCTAGTTCCACTTCCTCTAACACAACTTTAACATCTACCGTTGCAGGACGTCCTGTCTCGCCGCCACGCCTTCCAGGTATGCGACCTTAAAAAAGTTAAAAATGATAGTTAAAAGAAGAATGGCTTCAAACAAGAAAGGTGTAAAAATCACTTACCTTCATATATTTCTCTATGGGTCCGGGAGAATACTTCACGGCCCGGATACCGACGATTGGGGTATTGCTCTACATAAAGTCTTTGAGCAGCTCTGGCATTACAGCAAGCTTCACCGTAAATTAGGTGAATATCCGCATATTCATGCGACGTATACTGCGTGTTCTCTGTCATAGTATTAATAACACAATGTTCGAAGGGTCCAATTCCACAAAATCCACTTTCATTATTTCCGGTAATTAACACAAAATAATGTCAGGAGCAAACAATAAAGTACCTTTGTACTATTTAGCATGTCATTGGCCGGTAACAAGACCAACTTAAATTTAAATCTATTAAATACATTCTAGCGTGTCTCAGTCCTTTGCCCAAAAAAGCGGCTATAACTTTTTTTTCTATTCGAAACAGTAAGAGTGGCACCTTTCTAAAATCTTTATTAAATGAGCAATTTTTTTATGTAATGTAAAGTTATAGCTCAGTACATTTTTTTTTTACCAGAGATAGTCAATGTTGGGGAAGAAAATATCAAAAAGTAAAAAATCGCAATATAGTCCTAATTTTATAATGGTTCCTTAATATATTTTAACTACATTGTATTTGAATATGGAGAAGTAACTATCTGAAAGTATTTTACATAAAAAATTTACTAAGTATAGCCTTTTTTGTAGATGAAGTTAAAGAAAATACATGAAAAGGCACGATTTTTCTTTAATTAAAAAAAATTTAAATATTTCAAAAACGGTGACACTTTTACCTGAAAATTTTTTGTTTATCAGAGAGCTCACCACCCCACCTGCCTTCTCCTCAAGTTTGGCAGGTTACTTCTGGGACACCCTGTATATAAATGGTGTGAAAGATGTATAGTAATTCATCAATTGAGAACGGTTGGGCCGATTTGGCTCAATTTTTCTTTGTTATTCGTAATTGTCAGAAGAAGGTTTTACGAAAGAAAATTTTGGGAAAATTCTCCGGGAAAGTCGGAAAATTGGAAAAATCGAAAATTGATTTTTTTTGTATGGAATTTTGTGTAGAATTCCTTCGGAATGGCATTCGAATGGAAAAATAGAAAATTCCAAGTGAAAAGCTCGGAAAAATCCGGAAGAACGCGAAAAATTTTAATTTTTTTCGACGAAAACGTGGAAAATTTCGGATAATTGTGAAATTCATTGGGAGCATGAATTAATTGGGAACAATTTTCTGCTATGTTTCATAACCAATTCGAATGGGTGCTGCTTTGTTAGATAAGTGTTTAGAAGAAGGAGTGCACAGAGTTTAAATTTTTCCGATAGGTGGCGCAGGGGTCGAGCTACGTTAAAGAAATGTATTTGGTACATTGGTAGCCTTTTGCCTAGATTAGGATATAGGGTCTATTTTTTCCGTTAAGTGGGCCAGGGACCGATCTATTCAAAAAAGTCTTATTTATGGTCCGATTTGCTTGAAATTTGGCATGCAGGTAGCTTTTTGGCTGGGTTAACATAGAAGATATTTTTTGTGATAGGTGGACCAGATACCGATCTATTCAAAAAAATCTTATTTATGGTTCGATTTGCTTGAAATTCGATACCCTTATTATCGATATGCGTAGAATAGAATCGAGTTATTGGTTTACAGTTCGAAAGGTGTTTGAAGTCGGCGCGAACATGCGGGTATTGGGTATTTAACAATACTTATTACACAGGCCAACAAACATGGGAAATAATTTGATGCAACAAATGTTAACGCTATTTTTTCCGAATTTTTGTGGGCTGATTACGAATCCGTAAGCATAACTCAAAGTGTCAAAAAAAACGCCTAAGGTCACCTATAGTCATTTATTGAACAGCGAAAACTGATTTTTACACCTTTTTTTCAATTGCATAATTTTCGAGTTTTTTTATTGTTGGACGGTAAAAAGTAAATGAGTATAGGTGACCATCAGGGCAAGTTGCAGGAATAGTACTTTCAGGGATAGTAGTCTGTAGTTCTAGCTTTAATTTAAGCCTAAGTGGAAGGTTCTATCACCTTTTGCTTCATTACTAAAACTTCTAAAATATTTCAAAAAGCGGGATTTTTGACACTTTCACCACAATTTTCTCAAATCTGGAGCTGATGAAAACTTTATACTTACGGATTCATAACCAGCACAAAAAAGCCTATCAAAAACAGCAACATCTGCCGCATCAAAATCGGTGTTGCTCTGTGTTACCTACACTAATTATATAAAGAGAAGCTCCTTCTTTTTATAAGAGGTGATCTCGGGAACGCCTGTACCGATTTTTTTTAATTTTGGACACCTACTGCAGACATTCGATGTATTAAGGGAGCGCGGCATCACGCATACATATCGAGTTTTTCATACCCTATATCTCTGGAAGTATTTGCGGTAGTGTCCTGAAAATTGGTATAGAAAAGGGACGTGTCGCTTTCCGAACATATTGAAACTTTTACCTATCTGTATATATACACCCAGAATACAGTTTTCATAATACATTTGTCGTTATTTTTTGTATAGTTCATTTTACATCAAATGGCACCAAATTGAGTATGCAGTTTTGTAGTTCACCTAATTTCAGTATCATAGAGTGCAAATTTTAAATGGCTATAAGTTACCGTTGATTTCAGGGAATTTTTTTTCGCTGACGATGTTGCGCATTATCTCCGTATAACGAATGCGTGATAGTTTTTATACCCGAGCGCACTTGTGCACAAGGGTATTATAACTTTGTTCACATAACGGTTGTTTGTAACAGGCAAAAGGAATCGAGATAGATATAGACAAATGTATACATAAATGATCAGAATGAAAAGAGAAATCGATTAAGCGGTGACTGTCTGTCCGTCCGTCCGTCCGTCCGTCCGTCCGTCCGTCCGTCTGTGCACACGATAACTCGAGTAAAAATTGAGATATCTTAACGAAACTTGGTACGTGGACTTCTTTTGGGCATGGGACGGATGGTATTGAAAATGGGCGAAATCGGACAATAACCACGCCTACCTCCCATAACGGTAATTTTCAGAAATACGAAAAGTGCGATATTTTAGGAACTACTGAAGATAATTCACTCAAAGTTGATATTTACAATGAGTTTTAGACGAAAAATAAGAATATTAAAAAATTTTGGCAAATGGGCGTAGCCACGCCTACTTATGGTTACATGCGTATATCTTGGTAACCGCTGCACCAATTTCTTCCAAACTTGGCACAGTTGTTGGTCCTGCTACAGCATACCAAATGGCCGAAAATTTTTAAAATCGGACAATAACCACGCCCACATCCCATATAACGGTAATTTAGAAAAATACGAAATCCTCGATAAATCAGTAAATATTAAAGCTAATTTATTCAAAATTGATGGTTGCTACAATTTTTTACCAAGAAATACGCTTATGATACAATTTTGGAAAATGGGCGTGGCACCGCCCACTTATGATCACATATATGTATCTCGCTAACCGTTCTAGCAATTTGAACCAAACTCGGTATGGTTATTGTGCTTGCCACATAAAAGCAAAGCATTGAAAATTATTGAAATCGGACTAAATTACGACCGCTCTTTATATAACGGTATATTTCAGTAATGCTTGAAACTTCAATATTTCGAAATTTAAGGACGCTAATTTACTTAAAATTTATACACCCCGGCTTATCGTGTAGCGGTAGTTTTCGGAAAGGTGGAAAATATATATTTAATAATTGCGCCGGGTATTTAATGTTCGGCTCCGCCCGAACTTAGACTTTCTTACTTGTTTTGTATGGGAAAAAACGCCGAAGAGTGTCAATATGTAAAACACTTATTCTGGTGGCTTAACTCTCCCTAAACGATTTTAATGATAATTTTTAGTGGCGCTGGAGCCGAGTTATACCTAAAAATCGTCGATTCGGAGGCACCAGGGATCAAAGTCACTTTACTCCTGTTAAATCAACCATCACAGAACCATTGCGGTCCTTGCTTTACGGTGACTAAACAGAATGGTCCACATACTCACCAGTTTAGAAATTGCCACCTATACAGATTCAAGAACGATTCACTATCGCGCCGCAAGGACTTCTTCCCGGTATAACGCTTTGAACTTGAACGTAAATTGCTGGCGAAAACGTTGGAGCAAATGTTTCAATAAAAAAATTAATTTTGGGCGGGACGAAGTTCGCCGGGTCTGCTAGTGTAGTATAAATATGTAGTATAATGCAAACTACTATTTGGGGTGTTAAACAGTATTTGATAATTAAGGCTGGTCCACATAGAACTTTCGCGTTGACTTTGTAGTTGGCGTTGGTTTGACAGAACGCACGTTAAAAGTATGCGTTCTACAATGAAGCTTGGCAGATACTACTTTGGCCACTAAATTAACATATAAACGAGAGATAAATTAACCCTTCGTCTGACACATGGGCCCAGCCAGGCCTTTCCATTTTCAAATGACAAAAAAAGGCACTTTAAATATAGCTAGAGGCTTGAAATTTCAGGTAGCTTACTAAAGTGTAGTGAACTACCAATCTGTGAAAAATCATGTCGGTATCATATATATAAAGCTAGATATATAGACATGTTGATTCTGGGTCTGGCTGGACCCACATATATTCCTATGTAACTTTTACCTAAAACGAAGGAATGCAACAATTTTTCACAGTTTTTAAATTTAATTATTGGAAATGATTTGCATTTTTACCTAATATGAAGGAATGCAACGGAATGCAATGGAATATTACCCCATTATCATTTTATTCGCCTCCAAAGCTCTTCCATTTTACTCGGAGCTCGCTTGTGCTTGACCACAGCGCTCAAATTTTCGATGGTTGCCCACTGCATTACGTGAAAAGTTTGCTCAAGCAGTCGGCGGTGTCGAATATTTTCAGAATCCTTTGGATCTCCGTCCTGCTGGCAAACAACTTATTCCGCAGGGTTTGCGCTTTTGTCTACAAAGTGCGGCAAATTTGTTTGGAGGATATGTTCATTATACCTTTTATATTTACCCATGGCACCAAATGCCAGCAAGTAAAACATCCCAAGCCATTAAGCTGCCACTGAAATTTTTTAAAAGTCACGAGACTTGGATCTTTTGGACTGAAAAGGGGTAATATGGTCCGATGGAACGAAAATTAATTGTTTCCAAAGCGATACAAAGGCATATTTTTGGGAAAGACCTCATGAACATCATCAAAACCACCATGCCAAAAAAAACGTCTAACATGGTGGCCAGCACAAATCCCAGACCTCAAAGCTACCGAAAAATTGAGTGCTGTGGTCAAGAGAGAATTAGCATAGCACAAGCGAGCTCCAGTAACATGGAAGAGCTTTGCAGGCGAGTAAAATTATAATGGGGTAATATTCCAAGCGAAATCTTAGAAAACTCAGGAGAGAGCATTCCCAGACGTATGAAAATCGCTATTAAAAGCAAAGGAGTCTCCACAATCCTCTTGATATATACCTCCTAAAATCTCAAAACAGAAAAGTTCAAAACTAAGTGAAGAGAGTTGCCTTGCGTTTTCGCTGTGAATCACTTGTTAAATGTTCTTTATACAGTGAACCCGCCACTTGAAACTTGCGCATTATTACACTCGTAAACAAATTTAACACTTCTGGAAAACAAGTTTGAAATTTTGATGAAATTTTTTTCGGTGTTCTATTTTAAGTTTCTATAGTATTTGTTATGGAATGAATTTTTTTTATACCCGAGCGCACTTGTGCACAAGGTTATTATAACTTTGTTCACATAACGGTTGTTTGTAACAGGCAAAACGAATCGAGATAGATATAGACAAATGTAAACATAAATGATCAGGATGAAAAGAGAAATCGATTAAGCGGTGACTGTCTGTCCGTCCGTCCGTCCGTCTGTCCGTCCGTCTGTGCACACGATAACTCGAGTAAAAATTAAGATATCTTAACGAAACTTGGTACGTGTACTTCTTTCGGGCGTAGGACGGATGGTATTGAAAATGGGCAAAATCGGACAATAACCACGCCTACCTCCCATATAACGGTAATTTTCAGAAATACGAAAACTGCGATATTTTAGTAACTACTGAAGATTATTCACTCAAAATTGATATTTGCAATAACTTTTAAACGAAAAATAAGAATATTATAAATTTTTGAAAAATGGGCGTAGCCACGCCCACTTATGGTTACATGTGTATATCTTGGCAACCGCTGCACCGATTTCTTCCAAACTTGGCACAGTTATTGGCCTTGGTACAGGATACCAAATGGCCGAAAATTTAAAAAATCGGACAATAACCACGCCCACATCCCATATAACGGTAATTTGGAGAAATACGAAATCTTCGATAAATCAGTAAATATTAAAGCTAATTTATTCAAAATTGATGGTTGCAACAATTCTTTACCAGGAAATACGCTTATCATAACATTTTGGAAAATGGGCGTGGCACCGCCCACTTATGATCACATATATGTATCTCGGTAACCGTTCCACCAATTTGTACCAAACTCGGTATGGTTATTGTGCTTGCCACATAAAAGCAAACGTTCAAAATTATTGAAATCGGACTAAAATTACGGCTTTTCATATAACGGTAAATGTTAGAAATGCTTGAAACGTCAATATTTCGAAATTTAAGGACGCTAATTTATTCAAAATTGATACACCCCGGCTTACCATGTAGAGGTAGCTTTCGGAAAGGTGAAAAGCCATATATGTAATACTTGCGCCGGGTATTTAATGTTCGGCCCCGCCCGAACTTAGACTTTCTTACTTGTTTAATTGAAAAATTTTAAAAATTAAAAAATAAACATAAGTGACAAACAATATCATTTTGAATTTGGTCCAAAATGATATGCCCTATTTGTGTGTATGTATAATAATAGATTGGCGCTTACACATATGTTAGTGTTTGGCCAAGCTTCTCCTCCGACTTGTGGCGTGCGCCTTGATGTTGTCACATCATATGTATGTATAAATATGTATAATCAATGACTTTTTGATTTAATTCTTGCGAAAATGAATAACATTGCTTTATCTGTTTTTTTTAATAAAGTTTTCCTTTATGTGTTTACTTGTTTAAATAATGCTACGATATTGGTTTTAAATTACGTATACTTCATTAAATGTTCATGTTTTATGTAACTACATCACAAATTATGTTCGCTTAAGTACCCGCATCGAGGTACTTAAGCGGGTTCTTTTAAGTACCCAGCCCGCCTAAGTACCTCAAAAAGCTGAAATTTTTCGTGAGGTACTTAAGCGGGTTTTACTGTACTAGGCTTTATACCTTAGATAATAAGGAAAATTGTTGAAAATTTCAATTTATGTTACTGTAAGTAATAGAATGTCGAACATGCACTCGGTTTTGATCGCCAGTGTATTTAAGTAATAAAATAAAAAAAGAATACTGTTCGGGACGGGGTAAAATGGGGGCCGGGAATTCCTCTTGAATTCCGCGGCAAACGAGGGTCGAGGAGGTGCCGAATCCCTGAAGTCCTTCGAGGGTTGAATTTAACACACTTAAATTTGCTCAACAAAATTAAATAAAACACCACTTTTTATTCGTATATAGGTATATATATATGTGAGAGCCTAACGGCCACTTTATTATATATATATATATATGTGTATACAAAAAAAATGCTGTAATAAAAATATGTAACAATAGATTGATTAGTAGAGGACCTTACTTGTTGATTGCTCGGGGGTTACCCGAGAGAGGCCTGGTTGCACGTCGGCGCAAATATCCAGCCTTTCATGCCACCCTTTGAGCGTGAGCCTGCACACATCTGCATAGCCCCGTGGCAAAACTCGAAGTTGGCGTGCCAGCTGAAGCGATATTGTCGACCTGGGCTGCGCTGGGTCGACGATGGCGCGCACTACTTGCGTCCTCCCTCGGGTCATCACCTTAACCGCTACTGTGGGTGTGAAGACAGATAGCCTAGGAGCGCTACGGGCCGTGCCCGTAATCAGCTCTCGGGCGTCTCTCACACCACGGTGGTGGGGTTGTTGCTGGGATCGCCGTTGGCGTCGGTGTGCGCCTCGGCGCTTCGACCTCGTTGCTGGGGCTCGCTGCACTACCGATCGGACACCCGACAGAGCAGGTCTGAATGCCGGCGGTGCACTAAGCTCGGGATCACCCCCGATGCTTGTTGGAGGTCTTCTTCATCGGCGTCGATTTCCAGCACCTCACCTTCGTCGCTTGTTTCGGCTAATGGCCGGATGGTGTACGGGCGGAACGGTCGTCTCTGACGGATCTCTGGCTCGTCCAATCCCAGTAGCACGTCTTCCTCATCTCCGGGCGCCTCGCCCAGGTGGAGAAGGCTATGGTGCCGGTCTCGGAAATGCTCACATTTTCGGGGGGATGCGCAATTCTTCGCCGTGTGATGCGGTGACAGGCAGTTGGCGCAGTGGCAGTGCACGAGGACAGCACGCAGTCTCTCGGCCGGTTCCATCCTGCGCATCTCGCGACAAAAAGCCACGCGGTGGTTGCTGCGGCACACTGGGCAGCGGTATTGGCCCTTGTTAGTTTGGGTGTTGCTTTTGGTTGCACGTACCATTTTGCGTTATTGAGTTCTGTAAAGAGAGATACGATTATTATTTTGTTTTGTCAATCTGGCAAAAGTACCAATTTTACAATTGGTCGAGTATTAATTCCGCGTGCCGTTCGTATTTCTACGACTCGTACTCGGCTGTCCTGACCTGAAAAGACCCTAATTACTCTGCCAAGTCGCCATTCATTTGGGGGAAGGTTATCCTCTTTGACGACGACTAGATCGTCAACTTTGAGGTTTCGTTGGGGGGAGTGCCATTTCACTCTCTTCTGCAATTCCTTCAGGTATTCTGCTTTCCACCTTCTGCAGAATGTCTGGTGAATCGCTTTGATCTTTTGCCACCGGTTGATAATAGACATCGGGTTCTCCTTAATTTCGGGTTCAGCGATTGCCAGTAGCGGGGTGCCAATCAAAAAATGTCCTGGGGTTAGAGGTTCCATTGATTCCGCGTCTTCAGAGATGGGGCTGATTGGTCGTGAATTAAGACAAGATTCGATTCTTGCCAGAAGCGTGGAGAGCTCCTCAATGGTAAAACGCATGTTGTTCGCTACCTTCCTGAAATGCATCTTGAAGCTTTTTACCCCCGCTTCCCAGAGCCCTCCCATGTGAGGTGCTCCTGGAGGTATAAAATGCCACGTAATGCCCTGATGAGCGTATGTCTGGGTTGTGCTGTTGGCCGCTGCAGTGACAAAGAGCTTAGAATCCTGTTGCAATGCCTTATTCGCCCCTACAAAATTGGTTCCATTGTCCGAATACACATTTTGCGGGCAGCCGAGTCTAGACACAAAACGCGCAAAAGCTGCTTTTGTTTTACCAACCAGCAAGTTTATGTGGGGCGCATTGTTTGATGCGCAATCGCGTACCCTAATATATAGTGCGGCTGCATATGCCTTTTCAGAGGCATCGCAGAATCCATGGAACTCCACTTCGTCCCATGGCGTAAAATGGGTCCATGGGGGGATTTTTATCTTCTGAATATGCTCATAGTTATCCAGAAAGGTCTCCCAACGTAGCAGTAAATTTCGGGGTAGACTGTCATCCCAGTCTATTTTGGTTAGCCAGATCTCCTGCATGAAGATCTTTGCTACCACTACAATTGGTCCGAGCCATCCAGCTGGAACGAACAATTTTGCTACGCAGGATAAAACCTCTCGCTTGGTATACTCCTGCTTCCGGGGGATCGGCTGTACTGTGAAGTGAAACATGTCATGTACCGCGTTCCAACGGATTCCCAACATTTTTGTCTCACTCATGTCGTCAAGCTCCAAGAAATTCTCCTTGTATATGTGCGCCTTGGGTAGTCCTGCCAAAATCTTCTTACAATTCGAAGTCCACTTTCTTAGGGGGAAGCTGGCGGTGTTAAGAGCTTCAATTACCTCATCTCTCATTTTTTATTGCAGTTGTGCAATCATGGGCTCCAGCTAGGACGTCATCGACATACATGTACTGCTTCAAAATCTTTGCTGCTAGTGGAAATCTCGTTTTCACATCATCTGCGAGCTGGTGTAGCATCCTTATTGCCAAATATGGAGCGCAGTTTACTCCAAACGTCACGGTCTTAAGTTCGTAATCCTTAAGTTCTTCGCCCGGGGATTCTCCGGGGATTCGTCCGGGGAAGGCGATTTTTTTACGATATCTTTCGCTTCACCACGGGTCTGTTGATTCAAGTGGTACAATTTCTCTACCGGGGTCAAACGCGAATTGTTAATATAAATAGCCGTAAATAAATCGCGGAAAGATGGCCAAGGCATGTAATCACCGTAAAAAATTTCTGTGTCACATGGAGGTAAATGGATACTCGAGCGGGCCGGGGGTTCAATCTCGCGATTAACCGGATTAACTGTCGAACTACTTTGCTGCGTGAACGTCAGGTTATGAGCCGTCTCTCCCATCAATGCACCGCATGTCAAGTATGCTGAGTAGCAATCCTGGTATCTGCACTTCGCCAGCCGAAGTGCAGCCTGACCTGTTTCGTCGTCCGACACCTTTTTCGAGTAGTCATCGAACGCATCCTTCACCTTGACCCAGAGCGCCTTCAGTTCCTCCGTTTGGATCTCCAGCGAAAAAATGGAATGGCTACTACACGGCATGTTATTGAAGCCCGCTTCGAATTCCAACAATGCATCACACGCCCGCTAAAAATCATTAACATTGGCCATTTTTCGAATATTAATTTAATTAACACGAAAAATTTAAAAACAAACGTCAATTGTACCATAATATAATGGGGCTGTGCTCCCGCGATGGGCCACTTGGTGGGGGCCTTGCTGGTTATTTTGCCCCCGCGGTGGGCCACTTGGTGGGGGCCTTGTTGTTTAATTTGCTCCCGCGGTGGGCCACTTGGTGGGGGCCTTAATTTGGCGATGTTGCTCCCGCGGTGGGCCACTGGTGGGGGCCTTGCGTTTAATTTGCTCCCGCGGTGGGCCACTTGGTGGGGGCCTTAATTTGGCGATGTTGCTCCCGCGGTGGGCCACTTGGTGGGGGCCTTGCTGGTGCGAACTGGCTATCGCGGTGGACCACTTGGTGGGGGCCTTGCTGGTGCGAACTTGCTATCGCGGTGGACCACTTGGTGGGGGCCTTTAATTTGCGTGTTGCTCCCGCGGTGGACCACTGGTGGGGGCCTTGCTGGTGCGAATTTGCTATTGCGGTGGACCACTTGGTGGGGGCCTTGTTTCGCACTGAACGCCTGACTGTATGGCACCTAGTGCCGGCGTTCAGCACTTGCGCCTCCTCAATGGCAATACAGCCAGCGCTCTTACTAACTATCGGCCGCTGGTAGGGGCCGTGCAGCGAGGCGCACTGACGCCTGACGGTATGGCACCTAGTGCCGGCGTTCCGCACTCGCGCCTCGACAAATGGCAATACAGCCGGCGCTACTTTTAACCTCACTGCACTTCACTTTCACTTTTACTGCACTTACTCTTTATACTTACCGCCGGAGCCCTGGCGGTATTTGTGCTGCTGCTTTTCTGGAGCGCTGGCGAAATTATTGTTGCAGTTGCTCCTGCAAATAAACACAATTAGTACTCCAAATATACTTACTATTCCAATACTTATGTATTTCGCCGCTACTCCAATTGTTGGGGCCAAATGTGTTGCTCCTGCTCCAGGTGTAGAAAAAGGTGCTCCAACCAAACTTTCGTTCACTCACCTGGTCTTCTTGATGGTATTTACAAGGAAATACCAGAGAAAAGATTTGTTGCCAAAAACGTGTGAATTTGCTAATTGATTCTTTTTGGTTATGTTTTTATTTTTCTTAGGGTTCGTTCGGAAACGTCAAATTGTTGGGGGTATTCACCAATGAATATAATAAAAAACCAAAGATGGTGGCGGGTTTCACGGACGAATGCAATATAAAAGTTGTTTGATATGTTTAATTGCACACGATTCGACGTGTACAAGAAAATAAAAAGCGTGTTAACGGGGGGCGCGATAACAATTCTCCTTTATGAAGGCAACTTGGCAGTTTATGAAAAATGTTTATTTCTTCGAAGTTTTATCACTTTTATTTTATTTTTAAGCAAATGTGGGTCAACCACGAAAAACTTCAAGCCTATCCGGCTCGAAGGACCATGTTCGGGACGGGGTAAAATGGGGGACGGGGTAAAATGGGGGCCGGGAATTCCTCTTGAATTCCGCGGCAAACGAGGGTCGAGGAGGTGCCGAATCCCTGAAGTCCTTCGAGGGTTGAATTTAACACACTTAAATTTGCTCAATAAAATTAAATAAAACACTTCACTTTTTATTCGTATATAGGTATATATATATGTGAGAGCCTAACGGCCACTTTATTATATATATATATATATATGTGTATACAAAAAAAAATGCTGTAATAAAAATATGTAACAATAGATTGATTAGTAGAGGACCTTACTTGTTGATTGCTCGGACTTCTCTCCCAAAGTGGCAGAGTGTTGGGCGATCGCAGAAGGCGAAACCTAACATCCGAGGCGGGTAACAGGACTCGAGAAAAAGGAACTCGAGTAACGAGTAACTGTTCCCGCTTAGATCACAGCGACATCTACAAGTGAAATTCTCTACTTCATAAACATACTTAAGGTGAAGGGGGCTAGCGTAAACAAATACCCTTAAATTAAGTAAATATTTGGATAACATACAATAAATAAGTTTAACTGAACAAATGTTGCACATAATTTCTATATAAATGCACACAATATGCATGTGGGTCCAGCCAGACTCATGCGTACCGGATGTGCCAATCGAAACATGTGTCTGACGTAGAGTTAATATTTCATATAAATAATTGCATGAAAAATTATATTTCTTGCCCTCATTTGATTAAAAGGAAAAAATATTTCATATAATTTTATTTATTTGCAACAGCTGGCGACCGACGCAGCGATCTTTCTGCTTTGTGTTGGCCTTAGCGTTGCCAAATTTTGGCTATGTGGACGGCTGCTTTGAAATTCAACGCCAACGCAACAGCAAAGTTGCATGTGAACCGGCCTCTATTCTTTGTTTACGCAAATTTTCCCATGTCTACTAAGGAACTGCAAAATTCAACATTTTCTGTAAAAATGTCTTTTTCAAAAATTGCATGCATTGCTATGTCATGTCAACTCAAACAAGGTGTTATGCCATGTCATTCCATCTCAAACATACTGTTTTAGCATGCTGTTGCTACTTAGCTAAACTGTTATTCGCTGTTGTTCTTCTGTAGCATATTTTTAATACTGTTTGATCCTGCCTTGGATGAGAATATATACAGGTTTTAAATTAGACAATTCTTTAATGCATTTTACTATAATGGGTGCTTAAAAAATTTACAAAATCTCTTCCCGTATATAAAATGTAATTAATAATGCTGACTATGTCGCATGTGTTGCTTGTGTTGACATGCATAGATTTGATGCATGATTTGATTTCAATTATTCGACAGTGGCTTCATATGTTATATGTTCATATGTTTCATGATGTGACACATGTCGCTATGTTTTATACAATCTCTTAAAAAAAGTTGGTTTGGTCCAATACCCAGCCGCGTGCTGTACAGTGTTAGTAGTCGAAAATTGATAACGAAATGTATTTTCTAACATGTTGAACATCTGGTGAGCTTACCTTCTTTCTGTTTAGTTTATTTGGTTAAAAACTTAATTCTTTTCGGGCAAATGCCAAAAGAGTGCAAGTTTCTGATCAGGTACACGGTTGAGAGGTCATACACATGTACTAGTCAGTAGATAATTTCAGGAGCTAAAATCTCATCCAAAAGGTCTTTCTGAAAGTTATTCCTTTCTTCTTAATTTTTGTATGGGGTGGCACAAATTGAAGGGCTTCTGCTTTCGCTATTCAAAAAAGAGCTTTCAGAAAGACTTTTGTAGGACGCCTTTTGAAGAAGTTCTTTGAAAGTTTTTCTTAATTCATAAAACTTATACTTCTTTAAGGAATTTATTTAAGGTCATATCAAATAGTTCTATTTAGACTTCAAATGCTATTTGAATCTCATTTGTAAAGCTAAGTAAATTGTAAATAGGAAACACCTTTCCAGGAAGCATGCAGGGAAGCACTTTTTTTCAGTCCTTGTTGCGTAAGTCTTTTAGAGTGGCTTCACTTAAGACATCCTACCTTAATTATCTTCAGGTTATGCATATACCAAATGGCAAAAATGATCATGAAGCGCGTTGTAGGATATGCGGAAATATGCTAATGGTGGTAAGGCAAACTTGAAGGCGCCGCATTTCCAAGTTACGTCACCGTCACGAGAAATTTTTATTATGATAAAAAATTCAGAACTTAAGCGTTTATCACCATCATTCATTCAGCTCTACGGATTTTAGTCCGATTTCAATAATTTTCAACATTTTGCTTCTATGTGGTAAGCACAATAACCATACCGAGTTTGGTACAAATTGGTAGAACGGTTACCGAGATACATATATGTACGGTGACCATCCGTTCTGTTTTTTGCAGGACCGAACTGTTTTTCAAATGTCGGTCCTGCGTAGTTTTTCAAACCTGAAAAAACCTCAAAATGTTCTGATTTTTTCCAAGTGTCCTGCATTTGTCCCGCATTTTATCGTTATTTTAAAATTATCGGACAATGGATGGATTTTTTTAAAAAGTGTTTTTTGGTACTTTTCGTAGCTTTTCTTCCATATCTCATGAAAAAATCTCCCAATCAACGTAAGCGACTTACAACTCGAAGGGTATTGATGTGCCTCTTACCAAAATATACAACTTGTAGCGACTTCAATGAAAATTATTAGTGCTACAGGCGACCATTTGCATTTTGTCGTCAAAGTCGAAAAAAGTGAGATTTTCAATCAAATACGCAGTTTCATTTGATTTTTTTTTTTCATTATTTTAAAATTCGATAAAGAATATATATCATTACAGTCTGCACAAATTGAATATTTTTGTAAAGGGCACTTTGTAACTCGTCGTTTACGTCGATTCATGACGTCGATTTTTGACATATAACTTCGAAAAGTACCAAAAAAACAAAAAAAGAAGGGTATTGTTTTCGTTTTGAACGACTCCAAATTTTCCTATAAAATAATCTTTTAAAGATTTTCACTTTTCGCTATTGCAATTATAATATGTTTTACTATACTTTTATAAATATTCACGTAAAAAAAGATTAATATCGATGAAGAACACGTTATTCATATTTAAAGTCTAAAATGCAATAAGAATTTAGAATCATAAATAATCTTTTAATATTTTAATACTACCTAAATATATGTAGGCATATTTTTGAAAAATTGTCCTTCATTTTGAATCCATATTTATGGTCACCGTACAAAAATGTGATCATAAGTGGGCGGTGTCGCGCCCATTTTCCAAAATGTTATCATAAACGTATTTCTTGGTAAAGAATTGTTGCAAGTCTCATTTTCGTTGTTGGTGTTTCCGACAGGGTAGGAGTGTGATGTAATGTGGAACGATTTTCCGTCATCCCTTGTCAAATTTGGTTTGGAGACAAACCGGTTTCGGCGTTGTGTGTGTTGTGTGATTTTTACCTACCTGCGAATCCATGCAACAATTAATCAAAGAAGAGGTGAGCAGCTAATTTCTACCTGAGGATGTACACACAGAACTGAAACTACTGGTTGAACGAAAGAATATAATCCGCTGAGACGTACCTAACTATGAACCAAAGACGATTTAACACGGCTATAAATAGTGACAGACAAACAGAAACTATTCAGAACGAAAAATGACACTGAAGATGGCACAACGCCGAAACCGGTTTGTCTCCAAACCAAATTTGACAAGGGATGACGGAAAATCGTTCCACATTACATCAATTGTTGCAAGCATCAATTTCGAATAAATTAGCTTTAATATTTACTGATTTTTCGAAGATTTCGTATTTCTCTTAATTACCGTTATATGGGTTGTGGGCGTCATTATTGTCCGATTTTAAAAATTTTCAGCCATTTGGTATGTATCAAGGCTAACTGTGCCAAGTTTGGAAGAAATTGGTGCAGCGGTTACCAAGACATACACATATAACCATAAGTGGGCGTGGCTACGCCCGTTTTCCAAAAATTTATAATGTTCTTATTTTTCGTATAAAGATTATTGTAAATATAAATTTTGAGTGAGTATTCTTCAGTAGTTACTAAAATATCGCAGTTTTCTTATTTCTGTAAATTACGGTTATATGGGAGGTAGGCGTGGTTATTTGCCCATTTTCAATACCGTCCGTCCTACGCCCGAAAGAAGTGCACGTACCAGATAAGATATCTCAATTTTTACTCGAGTTGTCGTGTGCACAGGCGTGCGGACGGACGGACAGACAGTCACCGCTTAATCGATTTCTCTTTTCATTCTGATCATTTATGTATACATTTGTCTACATCTATCTCGATTGGTTTTGCCTGTTATAATACAAAGTTATAATACCCTTATGCACAAGTGCGCTCGGGTATAAAAGTTAACGGCCACCCTAATATATATGTAAGTATATGTGTGTATGTATTTATATCAAAGAGATGGTTAATGGTTGCCCCAACTCCTTGTTATTTGGTAAAAAAAACTATAAGTATTTTAAGTGCATACATATTTATGTATTTATTTCAGATAGTGAATAAGGCAATGAAAACTATCGAATGTTAAAAAATATGTAAAGAAAAATGAAACTACAAAATTAACAAAAGATGGCTTTTGAAAAACAAATGAGCCAGTTTTTTTCAAGTGGTATAAGCCGACTTTTGGGAAAAAATTAGTTAATGATGGTTTTAGTAAGATAAATATATCCCTTGGATGCATATAAATTTCAAAAAAAAAATAAATTAAATATTATAAATAAAATCTGTATCATAATTATACGCCACCCATATATTGACAACTTTTGTCTAATAAATTTGTTTATTATTTCTGCCATACCTAAACAAAAGCGTTTACGCCGAAGTAACATACCGAAAGGCCCACCCCTTGGCAGTAAGGGGGGGGGGTGAAATAACACAAACGGCAATAACGCAAAATTTGCTTTATTTCACTTTTAAATGGGAAATAATACCAAAATCTGAGTTTTGCTTTATTTCCAACAAAGGTTGGAAATAAAACAAATTTTGCCTTATTTCCCATTGCTTATTTATACTATTTGTAAAAAAAAAACACAGTTTACTGACAGAAGCAAAAAGAACTTTGTTTATTCCAAAAATACAGTTAAACCAAGGCACATTGCACAGGTAATATCAGTATAGCAGCTGATTTGATTTATTTCAAATTATTTGTTCTCGAAAATGTCAAATATTTAACTTTTCTTCTCAAAAAAATTCTAAATTGTTAAAATCTATTTGCATGTGAAACATTTTCCATACAAAACCAGCGATTAAATAGCAGCTTTTGGAAAGCTCGGCCAACTCAGCAGCACAACCGCTGATTACTGGACCTGGCACAGGATGGTGGATCAATGCTTCGAGAAGCGAACCAATTTACTAAGAAAGAAAGCTGCAACAATTTTCATTTTTTCAATTAAAATTTTTTACCTTTTTCGTATTTCGCATGGCACGCTTTGATGTAGAAGAAAAAAATCAGAACAGTTTTTGGCATCTTCGATACCAGAAGCAACAACAAAATACAGGCAAATGTTGTTTTTGCTCAAATGCTCTAAACCTGTTTGATAGGCCTTGAATTAAACAAAAAATGTGATATAATTCATATGAAGAAAGTAATATTCACAAAATATTTTTACTTATGAAAAGTCTAACAAAATATAGGAAAAGCATCGTCTTTAAAAACTGCTCCGCATATTGGACATAGCGCTTTTGTATGAATTTATTCTGCATGCTTTTTAATATGTTGTTAAAAACATTGCTGGAAAACCTTAAAATGTTTGCATGGAACCATGTCGCAATAAACAGATGAAGTAATAAAACGGATTTCTCGCTTTATTTTCTGACATTCGGCTGCCTTATAGTCACATTTTATAGGCAAATTTTCAAATAAAGCAGTGGCACCTGGTAAATTCCACTATGGGTGGGATGCAGCATGCAATAACACCATACACAATAATTCCCATTACTTGGACATTAAAAAGCAGTTTCAGAAGTGAACTAGTGTTATTTTATAATTTTTCCTTTTTCTAAACGGTTATAATGCCACCAGTACATAATTGCGAAAGGAGGGGAGGGGCGGGGGACGCGAGCGCGTCGTGGAACGCGGCGCGGGGTGGCGCGGGGCGGCGCGCCAACGCGGACCGCCGCGACGCCGGGCACTTTCAAAATTGTATACTTACAAATCCGTCCATTTAACTTGTTCATGTACTACTTTTTGTCAAATTTAACTGGGTGACTACGTACATATGTGCACTAGTTTGCTTTATTACTCAAATTGTTAAGTATAAAAGTTGGTCTTATTGCTCAACGAGAAATGAAATAAAGCAAATTTGTGTTATTTCACATTCAAATGGGAAATAACACAAATTTGCGTTATTGCCGTTTGTGTTATTTCACCCCCCCGCAGTAAGGATATAATGCAACCCCGCCCCCTTTCCTCATGGTGAAGCCTAAACCAGCTACATGGTTACCAGCAAGCTGGGAATCCCCGCCGACTCGTCAGCGGCCTGGGTATCGGATGTGCAGACCCAAAGCTCACCGTCCACCATGACCGAGACTGGTACCCAGGGTCTCGGTGGAAGCAAGCTACTGACTCTGCCACATTGACTCTGTCAATGGAGAGCCTACTCCTGAATGAGGTGGAGGCCGAACTGACATCGAAACGTTCTGGAGTAACCAAAGCTGTGACAGGTGTGGAGATGCTACATGGTCCTCCAGTTTCTTCACATCGGAATCTGGTATTAGAGATGGAATCAACACGGTTACACCTGATGCAAATCACAAGAGGTACCGGTACTGAGAAATCCTGTATATCCTCAAACGTTTAAAAAGCTGACCGCAATGCAGTTGAAGAGAAGGCGGCAAAAGGAGAAGAAAGTTTCGGCTATGGCAAAGGCAAGTACTCAAAATCCTTTGTTCTTTAACTCTGCACCCGAAATGGCAACGGGGAAGCGCTGATGGCGCTGACATAAAATCAGAATCTGCAGTGACGGCCAAGCTGCTCTAAAGGTTTTGGAAACTGCTCGCACCTCTTCAAAAATAGTCAAGGAATGTAAGTTGGGGCTGAACTCCGTTACAAGATGGAATGAGCTTGAACTTGTGTGGGTGCCAGGACAGTACGGTGTTCAAAGTAACGAACTAGCTGATGAATTGGCGAACTGCGGTTCTCTGGAGCGCCGAATTATACCGGAACCAATTTTAGGGCCAAGCATAGTGGGAACGACCGGATGCATCAAGGATCTCATAAACAAAACTCCTGAGAGTGGGGATGCAAACGATGCATCGATGTTTTTGAAACATCGATAATATCGGTTCAATTTTCGTTATGTGACAGCTCTCAAGCCATGCCAAGTATGCATAACGGAGCCTTAACACTGCTTCTGCATTTAATGCTGCTGATATTGCTTCCGCCATCGACGTCGCTACGGCTGCTGCTACTCATAACGATGACAATAACTGCGTTCACTCAATGGACGTCCCCTCTTTGGATGGTTTTTCTACCAATAAAGAGTCCGGTCTAGGCAGAGATTCAACGCGAGCTAAGAGATCGACTTATCAGAATGTTATTGTTGGATGTAATATTAACTCTGAGCTTGACGTAGCCGTGCGAATGAAATGGTTACATATCTCCTCATTCAAGCCGACCGTCACGCCTGAGAATATTATTGGCTATATTGGGAAATATACCGGCATCGATTCTAGTTCTCTTCGTTGTTATAAACTGATAAAGAGTGGCTCATCAACTGGAACTTATAATAAAATTAATTTTAAGCTTGGCGTATCTGCACAGCATTACAACAAACTGCTAGAATCTTCAGTGTGGCCAGCTAACGTAAATATTCGCCCTTTTCAGTTTTTTCTAAAACAGGGAGAAGCAGCAAGCGCGATGTGATTAATTGTAATAATGCTAATTTGAAAATATACTACCTAAACATGGGAGGTATGCGTACAAAGTCATTACGAATTCTGCAAGACTCGTCTTTACATGAGTATGATATAATAGCAATAACTGAAACATGGTTTAATAATAACATAAATTCTTCGGAGTTCTTTGATCCATACTACAATGTTTATCGCTTAGATCGTTGCCCATCTTCAACCGGATGCGTAAGAGGTGGTGGTGTTTTATTAGATATAAGAGCTGACGTATGCAGTAAACTTATATCTTCACCTTCTACTGATATGCAAATAGAACGGATTTGTGTCATCATAAAGTTTGCACAGAATAAATATGTATACATTTTATTATCCTATGTTCCACATAATAGTAGCTTTAAAATCTATGAGAGTCATTTAAGTAACTTTTCTTTTGTAGCTAACAACATGAATGAATCGGTGACAGGTAATAAGGTCAATGGAAATAATGTCAATTGACTTTATTTCCCACCCTGGTGCGAAATAAAGTCAATTGACATTATTACCTTTTCAAAAGCGAACTAAAGTCAACAAATATTTGGAAATAAAGTCATTGACGCTATTTCCTCATTCAAATGGAAATAGCGTCAACAATGCTTAAAGTATGTCGATTCATAGAAAAAAATGTTGTTCTTACAATAAACATTGCCCCGTAAGTGTTGTTTTTTAATAGAAGAAAAAGGCTTTTGCCAAATCCTCAGTGTTGTGATATTAATCCACACACAATCATGAACTACCACCAAGTGATTCTATTAAAAAAAAAATTTAAATTACGAATATGTAAAAACACGATGCGAAAAACTAAACGCCTGCGCACAGCTGGAATATGAGAAATATTTGAAGAAAGAGTGGAGAAATGATCCATAACTTGCAAAACATTTTTCGTTTCTACAAAAATAAAGCGAACACTATTAAATTGAAGAATCAGTACATGTCCAAAAACCCCGGAGGAGCACTGAAAGAATTCTGTGTTTTAAACTAGCATATTTTGAACGAATTCGGAATGTCTAAGGTGGAAAAGAACCCATTTTTTCTATAAGGAAACAATTATAAAAAAAGAATTTTCTTACACTGTATTTATGCCTCCGCCAGCAGTCAATTAAAAGCAGCTAAGGAGAACGACGACACTACTTATTAGATGGCACATTCAGCGAGCCAATGTGCCAAAATGCGGGTATAAACAATTATTGATTATTTAATATCGGAACCGAGATCATATAAGTTAATTGATTGGTTTTCACACACTTTTGAAACACAAATTATATGCTTTTTTACTGCAGACAAGTTGTTGCCTCAAAACACAGCAGAAATCTTCCAATCAGGGCTGCCAACTCTCCTTAGTTATGAGGTGCCATTTTGGGGATAAAAAAAGTGCCAAAATGTGCCAAATAGAAAAATAAAAGTGCCAAAAAAGGTGTAATTCCTTTTAATCATTCACATTTAGCAATAAAATAAAGCCACATTTTCAAAACAAAAGTGCAATGATAAAATAAGATAAACCAGTCGAAAAGCCTTTATAAATTAGAAAATTTTAGTTGAGAAAAATAAGTGCACGCAAAGGATTTCACAAAACTGTATTGAAATGTTATTTTTTTTACAAAAGTGCCATTTTGGCATTTTGTGCCAAATTGAAAAATTAAGTGCCATTTGAAGTAAAATAGGAATAAATGGCACGGTTTGAACCAAGTTGGCATCCCTGCTTCCAATAACTTACAAATATAAAAATGTGAAATATCGAGGGCTTGAATTCATTAATACCCTCTATCTGCAATTTGCACAAAAACTAATTTGTGATTTTAGAAACCATCTGGGACTTATTACCTGTCGTTATATAAGGTAACATTAATATCACTGATGACAGTTAAAGCTTAGGTGGATTTTTATATCAGAATCCCATCTTTGTGAAAAGTGAGCAGATAGGGGGTAATATTGAATATAAACGCTCGATGTTTAAAATATATACAAATTTTATTTCAACGTATACAAAAAATAAATCTACCTTTGTTACAGCACGTCGTGAGACGGGGAAGGGGGGGGGCCGCGGCGTAGCGTGACGTGGTGTGCGCGCCGGTCGCGCTGGGTACCGATGTTTTAAATATCGACTTTAAGGAGACTTTCTTTCGGTGTGTTTGACTGACCTTAAATTTATTACTCATTAAGAATTTTTTTGTTATGGCCTTATAACAATTATATTCAGCCGTTTTTTATGAAAAACGTTATTGAAAATCAACAAAATTTTCAAAAGGTAGAAGTTATAGCTGCTATTTCGGATATCACCACTTCTCCTCAGTGACCGCGGTTGTGATTAGTAGATGTGATGATCTCCCAAATAGCAGCTATAACTTCTTACCTTTGTAAATTTTGTTGCTTTTCCACAACATTTTTCATAAAAAGCGGCCCCAAGCTCAATAAAATTGTTGGATTCATTCTGAATGCTAATAACCTAGCCGTTAAAACATAACCAAACACCCCTTAGAATTTCAACAAGATCAGGCCTAGGATCTTTAGGCCCGAACGAACTTACGATGGTATGCATTTTGATTCTAATAATAGAAAGGGTATAGAAAGGATAATAAAATACAGGAAAATACATTCATAATTATTAAAGTATTCAATATTGCTTTAAATTTAACTATAAATTAACAAATTGCAAAACATCGGAAACCATCGATATATCGATGTTTCTCTGGCGATGTATTTTAGCCTCGATGTTCTTTTCTCCGATGCATCGAAACATCGATGTATCGATGTTACTGCTCAAAATTTGCATCCCTACATGAGAGCCGTTGGTGCACTGTTTACACCTGCAATATAACCAAGTGTTTCCTGAAAAGGCGTGACATGTTGGTAGCAAAATTTTTTCTCAGACAAAGAAGGAGTGATCTACGAGCCCTGATAGGACTGATTACGGGGCACCATCCATAAGGACGTCATCCAGTCTATTGACCTTAGGTACAATTGGCAATACTGGTTGTGGGTTTGGAAAAATTATTTTTTTTTGGTTTTTCCGGCCACCAACAATTCCATTCCATTCCAACATACCTGAACAAAAGCGGCAAAGCTACGTCAAATGCAGAAATAACATAAACAATAAGCATAAGTTTGTTTGTGTTAAATACGAAAATGACAGTTCCGCGGGTTACTGCAGCCAACTTCACTTCCTAACGCCCTGTCAAAATATGATTCTCTAACCGCTCAGCTTTGACGCCACGTTATTTCGATATGCTTCATATAAATTGTATGGGCATGAGAATTCTTTGACAGCCAGACAACGCTAACGCTTTTGTTTAGGTATGGCAGTTAGTCAAATTTAAATATTTTTTTTTCTTTTTTAAATAATGATTATTCTTTAACAAAACCCGTATGAATCGAAGTTTCAAACTTTGTGTAATATTTGAAAAAAATACAACAAACGCAATTTGCAAAAATTGCAAGCTTTTTAATTAGATTTCTTAGAAAGATGGCGGCCGCTGTGGTGTAATGGTTGGCAGTGCTGCTACCATTAGGCAGGGCTTCGGTTCAATCCCGGTTCATCCCAAAAAAAGTTTTTTTTTTTAATAGCGGTCGCCCCTCGGCAAGCAATGGCAAACCTCGGAGTGTATTTCTGCCATGAAAAACAGCTTCTGAAAAAAATACAATCGCAGTTCGGTGTCAGCGTAAAAACTGTAGGTCCCTGCCCTTTGTGTAACAACATCAATATGTACGCCACAAATCGGAGAAGCTCGGCCAAACGCTAACATATATGTAAGCGGCAATCTGTTATTATTTTTGGGCCACAGATTTGGAGTCGCTGCACTTACCATCACTCAAGAACACCTGTAATACATATCTACGCATCCCACGCATTTACCGTATACAAGTTAATACCATACTTTGTTAAAGCCATTTCCACACAATCAGCAAATTATCATGCGATTCCGTTCCCACACAATTCCACCGGCAAAACGCTCGCATATTTTGGGATCATATTGCAACCAAAAATGCAATTGCGCTGCACGCGCATCCGCCGTCTTAGCTAAGGAAATTAAACACCTTAGTTGAGCGAAACACGCGCAACTAACAAACCAAACACTTCAGGTGAGAGAAACTCGCGCAATCCCCATTCTGCTGACCAGGCATCTTTGGTCACGTAGGCCGGCTCAGGCTTAGGTTAGTTTGTAAGCGGTAGCTTAGAGATAAGTAAGTCTTAAACTCACTCGCGAGCGAAAGGCACATAGTGCCGCCTAATAAAGTTTGAAATAAAACATAAACTTAAGTCTCGCGTTTTATTTGGCTCCCGAAGTAAGGGACCGCGCGACAAAGTGACGCGGACAAATGAAAAAAATATAATAATAAATAAAACATACTATTGGAACAGGCCCCTTAGTAGCGCGGAAAATTTTTATCCTCGCAAAAAGGACGGACCATATAGTCCAGCCTACCAATAGCGAATAATTAGAAGAAATCATAAAATATAAAGCAAAAAGTTATAAACAGTTAGCAGTTAAGGAAAATCGTCAAAAAATAGAAAGCAAACAGTTATAAACAGTTAAGACATACAGTGACTAATTAATAAATAAAGCAATCATCTTTACCCCCATCATCTTTACAACAAAAAAATAGAAAGCAAAAAATAGTAACACAAAAAAAGTTATAAACAATTATAAACAGTTAAACTCTAAGTGACTTTGGTAAAAAAAAGAGGAAAAATAGTATAAAATAAAATAAATAAATAAAAGCAATCATCTTTACCCCCATCATCTTTACCAGACATGGGCACTTTTTTGCCCGCGCAGTTGCGAAAGTGCGAGCGCGGGATAGAGAAAGGGAAAAACAGTTTACGGGAGGAAGGGTATGAAAAGTTGCGAAAAAATTATTTATATCCCACCGACATCATGTTCATCGCAATACGGCTGCGGTAATACTGACTTTGTGTACCAAAAAAAGAGCATACATTGTCCTCCTATACACAATAAGCCATCGTTCGGACCTTGCTCCGATAGGAGTAGATGTGTTCCGTTTTGTTGAAAAAATTTTAAACCTAGTACTCTACTTCGCTCAACTGAAAATCTGCTCTGTTTTGTTGCATCAACAAATTTACTCTTCAAATGGAAAGGAGGTGGGGTTTTTAATAGCAAACTAAAAGTTATATTTTACCTTCTTATCGACACGATAGTTACATTGGTGAGCTACAGCAACTTTGCAAATACACTTGAATTCGTGAATAGGCCCTCACAGTTGCCCGATTTGAACCCGATCGAAAAATATTGTTCTGTATAAAGTTCTGTAATTGCGTCGTTGCCCACCGATGTAACAATTGTCCCGGTAAAGAAAGAATGAATTAACTTTTTATTAATTTTAACCAAGGCATTTTAACTTTAATGATAATTGCTCGCTGGATTAAGGCGCCTTTACACGGGTCGATTTTCTAGTAGATTTTTGTCGTTCAACCAAAATCGACCCGTGTAAATGACATCTCAACCACTAGCTGGTCGATTTTCCAGTTTACAGATATCGACCCTTATAAGGCCGCTTTAGCTCCTTATTTGTACAAGGATACGAGAAGAAATGAATTGTTTTTTATAAAGATAAGAAATGCACATCTACTACGAATGTTTGATGTTTACCACGATTGAGAGAATACAAAGGTTGCGCCGATCTCGGTCCGCTATTCCTCTCTTAACGAATTTGACAGAATCGCTGTTTGCATGACGTCACACTGGTGCAACTTGTTTACGTTTTCCTTGCAACATTTTTTCTTCTTCTTCCATTCTTGCTCACGTTTTGGCATTTCTCTCTCGAAATTGCACCAGTGTGACGTCACACACAAGTTATTCTCAAAAATCCTCTCCGATCGGCGCAATCTTGTATTCTATCATTCTTGGATGTTTACTTCCATTTTTGGAGTCCGAACCCAGCAAAGAGCGCTCGGTGAATGTCAGCTAGTGATCAAATTTGCCAACAGGGCTGCCAAACATACATAGCTATGAAGTGCCATATAAAAAAGTGCTAAAACGTGCCAAATACAAAATTAAAAGTACCAAAAAAGGTGTAATTTTCTTTAGTTCTTCCCATTAGCATTAAAATTAGACAAATTAAAACAAAAGCCCAATATCAAAGTAAGATAAACCAGTTGTATACACTATAGAAATTAGAAAATTTTAGTTGAGAAAAAGAAGTACACGCAATGTATTTAAATTTGGCTTTTTTTCAAAAGTGCCGTTTTGGCACTTTGTGCAAAATTGAAAAATTCAGTGCCATTTCAAGTAAAATAGTGCCAAAAATGGCACGGTTTGAGCCAAGTTGGCAGCCCTGATCGCCAAGTTTTTTATTTAAAAAAGCACCAAAATACTGAAAATAGGGCAATTTTCCCCCCAAAAAAAAAAGAACACCAATTTTGTGTTGCTGTGTTTAATGGTATTTTCGCATATAAAGCTGTATGTTCAAATATTTTAAGTAATCACACAATGAAACTTGTAAATACTACCAACTATGCGCAGTTAATCAATTTAATAAATTTAATTTGTAGAATGCTTTTTTATTCGTAAAACGATTTCCAAAACTTGGTTTTTCTAGAGGCTTTATTTTCATACCGTTGCTTACTTTTGTACAAATGCGCACACCCAGCTAATTAGCAGAATATTCTATGGATTCCATGATAGAGACTGTGTGAAAATATTGCGTTTGGATTATCTTGGAGCCAGATTATCCAGAGGAGAAGCTCGGCCAAACACTAACATATGTGTAAGTCAAATACAATGTCACCATAGAATCACGTTTTTATTATAAAATTGCCTTGAAAAGGGCACCAAAGAACAAAACAAGCGCTAAACTAAACAATTTTCGCCTTTTAATTCCCTAAACGCACTTAATTTCTTGCGAAAGGCACAAAGTTGGCAACAGTTATATCGATGTCAAATTTGCTCATATACAAGCATGGACAGAGAGTGAGCGCCTGCTTAAAGAGCGTAACCATCACATGCACGATTGAGAGAATACAAAGGTTGCGCCGATCTCGGACCGCTATTCCTCTCTTAACGAATTTGACAGAATCGTTGTTTGCATGACGTCACACTGGTGCAACTTGTTTACGTTTTTCCTTGCAAAATTTTTTCTTCTTCTTCCATTCTTGCTCACGTTTTGGCATTTCTCTCTCGCAATTGCACCAGTGTGACGTCACACAAAAGTTATTCTCAAAAATCCTCTCTGATCGGCGCAATCTTGTATTCTATCATTCTTGCATCACATGCAAATACATGCGAGAGCGTAACAAACCCTGCAAAAATGGGACTAATCCGGGATGACTCCGGGAGCAATCGCAAAGGAGCATGCGACTAATACCACTTTTGATCTCTTTATATGGAATGAACTGATCGCTTTTGTTCGGGCATGTCCTATGAAGAGACTAATTGTTCACATTTATACCCGAAAGGGTATAAAAAGCGACTAGTCACTTTTAAAAAATAAAAATAAAAATTTTCGCCAGCTGAAATTCGAACCGGGGTGCTCAATTTTGTTAGGCGAATACTCTCTCTGTGTGCCAACGCCGCACATGAAATTTCATTGACTAAGTGCGTACATATCATTAAATCGTTAATAGTACCCGTTAGAGATGTGTTGGGGACTAATTGATCTCCAATTATACCCACAAGGGATGAGTCGAGACTAATTGAGCTCCATTAGTGCCCGTATGAGACTAGTTGGGACTAATTAATGCCCAATTGTACCCGATTGAGAGTAATCTCGGAATACTCTCTTTAGAGATTAGTCGCAAAATTTTTTGCAGGGAAGCGAACGCAAATTTATTCAAACGTAATTGGCACACTAACACAATCACGCTTTCAGCTCGCGTTTACTTGTAGTAGTGATCACATCTGCTCATATACACTCCTCGTCATTTGAATTGCACACCCTTTCAATTCTTAGTATTTACAGTTTTCCGTTTGTTTATTTAATATAAATTTTTTGTAAAAATATCGTCACTACATACGAATAAAGGCGCGCTGGTGTTTTGACGTTGAAAAAAAGCGTTTAAAAAAATTCTGCGAAAAAAGATGCTTATAAAAAACTTTGGCGAAGTATGTTAAGAGTATTTGACGCTGAAATTTTTTTATGCGTCTTATTTCGCCGTCAACTTTTGAGCTCGCGCCTTTATTCCTGTCTAGTGACGATATAGCATATTCTACGGGTAATTGCAATTTAAACATTTTTTACAAACTAAAACTTAAAAGAAGGTTTATTTTCCATTTCTTGGGCAGCATTTTTTATGATTTTTTCTTTTTTCTCGAGAGCTGGAAACAGTTCTTAAAAACGGTCATCATAGGAGTGTGCCATCCTAATGACCTGCAGTGAATAAGTTAATAATATTTTTAGAAAAATTTCTGATATGCAGTTTTGTAGCGCATTCAATTATAGTGTAATTAAGTGCACGTTTGAAGTGACCCTAAAACAGCCCCGATTTTTCAAATTCATTTATTTTTTATTGACAGTGCTGCGCCTTTTATTCCATATAAAAGTTTTGTCGAGCATACTTTGTATGAGAGAAAATGCGCAGCACTATCACCAAAAAAATTGTCAAAAATCACCGCTATTTTACAGACACTTGAAACTTGCACTTTATTGTACCCCTTTGTTGACATTTTTTTAACTCTGTATAAAGTTTTAAAATCGGATGTAATGAATATTAAATAAACAAAATTAAAAGTGTAAATACTAAAGATTAAAAAGTTGAGCTATTCAAATGACGAGGAGTGTATGTGGCGTACGTTTGGGAGAGTGAGCCTTTTTACTCCAGAATGCGTGTGCAGTGGCTCTCATTGCTATACGTGTATTAGTAAGATTTGTGGCCCCCTTCCCGTTTGCCCATGATTTTCCCCTGATCCAACCCGCGAAATGGGCTCGCTTGCCTATACGGGCAAAAGTGCCCATGTCTGATCTTTACAATAAAAATAGAAAGCAAAAAATAGCAACACAAAAAAAAAAGTTATAAACAATTATAAACAGTTAAGCTCTAAGTGACTTTGGTAAAAAAAAGGAAAAAAAAATATTAATTAAAATAAATAAATAAAAGCAATCATCTTTACCCCCATCATCTTTACAACAAAAAATAGAGAGCAAAAAATAGTAACAAACAGTTAAGCTCTAAGTGACTTTGGTAACATTATAAAATAAATAAATAAATAAAAGCAATCATCTTTACTCTCATCATCTTTGCCCGTCATCTTTACACCCATCTTTATCTCCATTGTGGAAAACCAGTAAGGAATGATGCAGATCCCGAAGGAATTATTGTAAGTTAAAGTAAGAAAGTAAACTAGCATTAGGAAAGAAATTATTGTAAACAGTAGAAATATAAAGGCTGCGTTTCTTTATACATTCCGGATAATCCCATTTCACAGCCGGAATAAACAGAATGCTTTTGAAATATACGTTAACATATCATCAGGAACGTTCTAAAGAATAAGTAAACAAAAAAGTTTATTCCAAACGTTCAGAATGAATAAAGAAATTCAGCCAAAAAGAAATTATAGGATTAAAATTACTGAAACAAATTTATTTTCACAAAATGAGTCAGGAAGAACAGATAGCGGCGACTCTGTCGAGGCTTAATTTACAAACATTCTCTTGCAATTCGCTAGCCAAAAAGGGAATTGGCATCCCTAATAACAAACACGGTTTCTGCCCTATTAAACACACAATCAGAGGAAGAAGAGGAAACTCCTGTAGATTTCAGTAGTAACATAGAACAATCTGAGAGAGTTCCAGATGTAGTGAAATGCCTGAGGGAATTTTCAGGCAAAGATGGTGAATTTAGTTGCTGGAGGAAGTCAGTTGACAGAATACTATTAATGTATGGAAGGAATAAGGATACCCCGAAATATTTCGCAATATTACATACAATTAGACATAAGATCGTCGGGGAAGCAGACACAGCCCTCGAGTCTTATAGGACCCTTTTAAACTGGAATAAAATTAAAAAATGTCTGATGTTACACTACTCAGACAAAAGAGATGTGAGCACCTTAGAATACCAGATGACAACCCTTGCCCAGAGGGGCAATACGGTTGAGGAATTCTATCAACAGGTTTATCAATACCTATCACTAATTTTAGATAAGATTGATTGTCTTGAGCTAGGTGAAGAAGCCCTATCTGCCATGACGGCAACTTATAGAGGAAAGGCACTCGATAACTTTTTTACGGGGACTTAAGGGAACTCTTCCAAGTCTGCTAAGTGTACGTGAACCAACCAGTTTACCGCAGGCTCTCCACATGTTCCTCAAATTGGGAAATATGAATTACAGGACAATCCACGCAAATAACATTGGGCGACTGGCAAATAATCCTAAGCCCAGTAACCCTAATCCACCAAGAACATCATTATTTAAACCACAAATTCTACCTTTTTACCCAGAGCTTACAAATACCCACAACCAATCCCAAAGACCAATTGCTTACCAGCACTATGGACAGAATCGCAACTTTGCCACCTTGCAACCCAACTTTCGACCACCTCTTCCACAACAAACTGGTACTGATTCCCCTCTACAATATCGCCACTACGTCACGTCACAGAATTACTGGCTACCTCTTCCACCTAAACCCCCAACTCCTATGGAAGTTGATCGGTCTCTACAAACCAGGCAAGTCAATTACCAGAATAGGCCGCAGTATCAACAAAATCAAACATCTAATGGCAAACCACAAGGGTTCACCAATGGAGTGGCAAACGCTAGTGGGCATCCAGCCAATAAAAGACCACCGTCTTAAAGTCTGCACACCGCTAATAAAGTGCAACGTATTTACAATGCCGAGGCTATAGAGAGTGACCCACTAGACTGCAGTAACGACATTGCAGAGTATCCAGAAGAGAACTACGAATACTGGCAGGACTACCAACTGGAACAGAACGAAGAACAAGAAAAAGTCGAAGCAATCCCTAGCGATAATATAAATTTTTTAGACTAAACCCCTCCTCGCTGCCATTTTTCCCTTATAGGATGAGAAATGGTAACGAGTTGAAATTCTTACTGGATACAGGCTCGAACAAGAACTACATTAGCCCAACTTACATACGAAATCCTATCCCAAATAAATCCTTTTACGCTAACTCAGTTGGAGGCCCAGTAAAAATCGAACACCACGCAAACATTGGGAAAATAAAATTCCACATCCTGCCGAACCTAAAGACATTCGATGCCATAATAGGCAACGACACGCTGAAAAACCTAAATGCAGTGATCTTCACTAATGGCAATTGTTTCACTCTACTCAATAAATATAAATATCCCATCCACCAACTTCCAATAAATTCCATTACACATACCATCCTACGGCTTAACCATCCGAGTCCTGCGGACAACGGAAAGTTAAAACAACTCTTGGACTCATGTCCAACCTTATTTTCCGAGCCAGACAAAAAAATTAACCTTTGTCACCAACGTTAATGCGGAAATTAGAACTAGGAACGATAGGCTAATCTATTCAAAAACATATCCATACCCTATGCCTTTAAAAAAGGAAATAGACCAACAAATTGATGAATTGCTGAATGATGGCATCATTCGCCCATCAAAATCTCCCTACAATTCTCCAGTTTGGATCGTTCCTAAGAAACAGGATGCCTCTGGTCAAAAAAAAATATCGTATGGTAATTGATTATCGTAAATTAAACGAAGAAACCATACCAGATAAATACCCCATTCCAGATATTACCACTATTTTATCCAATTTAGGAAGAAATAAATACTTCTCGACTATAGACCTTAAAAGCGGATTCCACCAGATTGCCCTAAATGAGGCTGATATCGAAAAAACTGCCTTCTCAGTCGCAAACGGGAAATTTGAGTTTACGCGGCTACCATTCGGCCTAAGAAACGCACCAGCTATTTTCCAACGCGCCTTAGATGATGTTCTAAGAGAACATATTGGTGTCCGATGTTACGTCTATATCGATGACATAATAATTTTTAGCACGACCAAAGAAGAGCATTTCGATAATTTAAGCATTATTTTCGACACTTTGGAAAGAGCTCAATTAAAAGTGCAATACGATAAATGCGAAATCATTAAAGAAGAAACTAAATTTCTCGGCATTATTGTTGGGCAAGATGGTATTCGCACTACACAAAAAAAGTAGAAGCAATAACTAACTTCCCCCTTCCCAAAAATGTCCATGATTTACGATCCTTTTTGGGAATGACAGGACATTTCGTAGATTTATCAAAGCTTACGCACAAATCGCAAACCACTCACTGAACTACTTAGAGGAGAACTGGGAAGAATTTCTAAAAACCAATCCAAGAAGGACCAATTGAATCTAACAACCCAACAAGTGGAAGCAGTTAAACAACTAAAAAATTGCTTAACATCTGATGATGTAATACTTCATTACCCTGACTTTGAAAAGGCATTCGAGCTCACCACTGACGCTTCCCATTATGCTTTAGGAGCCGTACTCTCCCAAGATGGTAAGCCAATACGTTTTCTTTCAAGAACGCTTAGCAGAGCAGAGGAAACTTTTGCAACCAACAAAAAAGAGATGCTAGCGATCATTTGGGCTCTGCTGTCACTCAGATGTTTTCTTTACGGATCAAAAAAAGTTAAAATATATTCCGACCACCAACCATTGACCTTCGCTCTCAGTAACAAAAATACCAATGCCAAAATGAAGCGATGGAAAGCGCAACTAGAGGAGTATAACCACGAAATAATCTACAAACCCGGCAACACAAACATAGTTGCAGACTGCCTCTCGCGACCACCAATGGCAAACATAAATTCAATTATGGTCCATAGTAGCGATAGCTCCTCAGAAAATTTAATTCCCTCTGTAGAAACACCTATTAATGTCTTCAAAAACCAAATTTTTATCAATGAAGGTTCAGAATCCTCATACAAGTTCGAAATAGTTTTCCCAATGTACCATAGACATATCATTACCGAAAGAACCTTTTCGGAGGATTCACTGAAGTCAATTTTAAAGAAACTTTTGAATCCTTCGGTGATAAATGGCATCAAAACAACGGAGCCTACTATGTCAAAAATTCAAGCCATTTTCCCCCGACACTTTGCTAATTATAGGATACGGTTCACACAGCTGATTGTGGAGGATATCAAAGACACGGAAGAACAAAACCGAATTATAATAGAAGAACACAACCGTGCCCATAGGAATGAAAAAGAAAACAGATTGCAAATATTGGGAAAATACTATTTTCCTGCCACGGCAAACAAAATTAAAAAAATCACAAAACTTTGCAAAATTTGTAAAGAAAACTAATACGATCGGCACCCGAACAATCCAAGACTGGGCGCTACACCCCTACCCGAATATGCTGGACATACCATTCACATAGACATATTTTCAACAGACAAGCACAAAGTGCTCACCTCTATTGATAAGTTTTCCAAATTAGCAGTAGTAAAATAAAATAGATGGAAAAAGTATCGAAAGTATAAGGAGGCCTTTAAGGGATATAATATTCTACTTTGGGGTACCAAAAGCGATTGTTTTTGATAACGAAAAAACATTCAATTCGCAGCCTATAAAATTCATGTTGGAAAGTGAATTCAATATAAAAATTTTTACTGCACCACCATATAAAGCGAAGTAAATGGTCAAATAGAAAGATTCCACTCAACTTTGGCAGAGATCATGAGATGCTTAAAACACGAGCACCCTGACAAAAGTTTTGAGGAACTTATGGAGTGGTCCGTGAATGAATACAACCATTCCATCCACTCGGTTACAGGGAAAAAACCAGTTGATATATTTTTTGGCAGACCTTCTTCATCCAATAGTAACGAACGTGAAGAAACTAGGAAACAAGTTCTTGGAAAACTTAAAATAAAACAGGAACAGGATCTTCAGTATCATAACAAAAATAGACAGGAAGCACCTGACTATAGGCCAGGACAGAAAATTTTCGTTAGACATAACAAGAGGTTACGTACCAAGCTTTCTAAAAGATACAGGGAGGAAATTGTCAAGGAAAACAGACACTCTAAAGTAGTAACACAATCAGGAAAAATCGTCCACAAAGGACGAATACGAAATTAAATACCTAACACACATTCTCTGTATTTCTAGACTATTCCTTTCCCTCAAACTTCTTCTGTGCAATGGCTTAGTCGAGGTGCTCGACTACTCTCAAGCAGAAATCGTTACCATCGAGAATGGCATCGGAAAGGTGCAAACAGGTACAGGATTACTAATCGCCCCTTTTGCACCAGGTAATCGCTAGCGAAAGGACAAACCACGCGCACCGCTCGGTACGCTTCAAGGACATTTCCATGCTAAATTCGTTAGGCAAAGGAATTGGAGTCGCAAATTTTGTGACTAGTACCCGTCCGGGTACCACTGCCGATTTCGCTGTCCCGCCAGTAGTGAGTACTGGTCACCGGATATTAGCGATACCAATTTCTTTGCCTAACGATTTTAACATGGTAACGTCATTGAAGCGTACCGAGCGATGCGCGTGGTTTATCCTTTCGCTAGCGATTACCTGGTGCAGAAGTGGCGATTACTAATCGCGAGCGAATCGCCTAACAATCGGTAATGCATGGAATCACCAGCACCAGTCACCAGCAAAACTCCAGCAGAACTACAAGGATTTTTTCCATTGCACATACATACTTACATACATACGCTCATGTTCTCTCACCCTTTGTATTGAATATAACTACATATGTAAATGCGTACATGAACTTGAAATAATACAGTCTAATCGTTGACCATCTGTCGGCCGCTGTGCTGTAGTGGTAAGCAGAGCGCGCTTCCACTCCGCAACGCCTGGGTTCAAGCCCTGGTCAAAGCAACATCGCAAAACATATAGAAAAAAGGGTTTTTCTTAACACCGGTCGTTCCTCGGCAGGCAATGGCAAACCTCCAAGCGTATTTCTGCGTAAAACTGTAGGTCCCTCCGCTTTGTGCGACAACATCACAAGGAGCACACCACAAATCGGAGGAGAAGCTCGGCCAAACACTTTCATGTGTGTAAGCGCCAATCTATTACTATTATTAATCGTTGACCATCGAAGCAGACGCATCGTGTTCAAGGTTGCCATTCTAAATTTTTTTTCGGGACCAAAATGAAAAAAATGGGACCAAAATGGGGATTTGTTTCGCATTTCATTGGCATACAATCAATGCTTGCAATATTTTATTTAACAAAACATGTTCATAAACGTAAATATAGCTTCAATTAAAATTACACATAAAACAAAATTAACCTAAATAAAAATCTGGTATTGTTTTTCCATCGGAATTATATTTGAAGACTTTTGTAATGGTTTATTTGCGCAAAACTGAAGAGAAAATACTCTCTCATTTTGCTCTATAAAATAGTCCAACGGTCGGAACATCGTATTGTAAACTATTGATCTATAGTTAGTTGTAAATTGTATGTTGTACTATTATATAACATATATATAACAGCCAATTTCACGAAAGCAAGTTAAGTGAAAAGTGATTTTAATTTTTTGAATTTTATGTGGAAATTGACAGAAAATAAAAAATCATTTTCCATTCAAATTGCTGGTGAAACCGGCTGTAAGAATAGCAGTCAAGAAAAAAAATTGGCATTATTTCGTGTGTGTGGCTAAGGAATTTTGACATCTGATACTTTACAGCCTGTTGCCTCACTCTTTCCTCAAGAAATAATGGAACGGGCATGTATTTCTGTTGCAAACATGGGTAACCTTGTGCTCCTTTTACACAAAAAACTTTAGAAAACAGAGTACTGCCTCAAAAAAATTTTACACAAGAAAAATTCTTAGCCATTTCTTGTACGTCATTTTATATGGAGTGTTTGCTTTTCTTGAGAGCTACATACTGGCCTCAACTGTTATACGTGATTGCGGAAAGTAGTGTACACAATTTGGATCAACAGCATAAGTAGTATTTGCACCAGTGTTGCCAGAGAAAATTTCGTTTGGACCTAAAACGGTCGAAAAAAGTGCTAGAAAGAACTAAATAATACTAATAGTAGCTAAAATGAAGAGCTACATATTTTTGTTAAGGTTGAGTATTTATTGACGTAAGATTGTTTTAATACTTTCGGCAATTTTAATAAAAACAACGAATTTTATAAGTTTAAGTGCTGAAAAAATCTTTTAAAACCAAAATAAGGTGCATACATTTCGAATTCGTTGCTATGGCACTTATAACAGTGAGTTAAAAATACTTTCCAAATTGTTAAAAGTCTGTAATTTCAGATATTGAATTGAATAATTTCTTCGCTAAATTTTTCTGGAAAGTTTTACTTCCAGCTCTCCTTAAAGGTAAAATTAGTAAGGTAAAACAAAATCCGCACTATCAGAAAAAAAATTTTCTTCTAATTAATTTTTGAATTCTCTAACCTAGATCCAAGAGTTTATGGTGGCTACACTGCATCTCAAAGTTTTCCATTTTATCAACGCTTAAGTTTTGGCTTATATGTATACATATACCAAATACAACTAAAAGTTTCTGAAGCTAAAAAAGTGCTAGATAAATTTGAAAAGAACTAAAGAAAGAGCTAGGAGCTAAAACCCAATTTTCGGAGCTAAATAGAAAAATAAAGTGCTAAATCTAGCTCCAAAAGCACCAAAATGGCAACGCTGATTTGCACTCGCAATGAAAAGATGCGGCTTTTTGCGGAGCAAGATCCGTATCAGTGTTGCCACAGACAATTTTTTCCTACCAAAATCAACCAAAACCTACCAAAATTTTATTTAAGTTTTTAATATTTTTTTAATGACAAGGCATCGAGATTTATGCATAAGAATCGTAAAATCGTTATTAAAACAACAGATTTGTAAAATAAAAGCTAGAGAAGATATCGCCTAACAAGGCAATGCCTTCAAAGAATAAACTGTTTTTCGCTCTCCTGTAAAATTTGAGTGCCGTAAGATAGGCGGTTTTGCAATTGGACGATGGGCGGTTTTGCAAAAACATCGACTATATTATTATTATTACGTCTGGGATACACGCGCTGCCACCTTAGAAGATCTATTGTTCTTAACCCTAATTGTAATCATTCCAACCTTATTCTTTTCAGAAGTCAGGCACTTTGGAGGGCGCCATGTTTAAATAAAATTTTGGATGAAGACAATCTTTCTCCGAAGTGTATCAGTCTGGTATTTATGATACGTGGGCAGTCACATAGACTATGCTCTGGAGTTTCCTCCACCAGCTCACTAAAGGCTAGAGACCATGCAAGTGCGTTTGGGCTCCACGCTTTGCGAGACATTCAGCTTTCGTTGCCTTCAAACCCTTCATGTCCCGGAACCCCACACAGCGTTACGTTATAGTTGGCTTCCAAGTGGCTCAAAAGGGTTTTACAGCTGTCCACAAGCCTGATGCCGTTTTAAAAGAGTCTAAAGCGTTTAACCTGCCTGAATATCCGACATAATATTTAATTTGGCCCCATTTGTCCTTCTATACAGACCACGATTGCGAAGACTTTCGCCTGGAATATAGTTGGGTATGCGTAAATTGGCAGACTTTCTGGAATTTTGGTCCAAATACGCCTGCCCCAGTACTCTCTTCATTCATATTTGATCCGTCGGTATACCATACTTGGGACCTTTCGTCAATCGTAGTCATTATCACTTCATAGCAGTCCCTTTCAGGAATTCTGTTCTTGTAGGGTTTATAGAAAGATAACTCGGGACTATCCAGTAATGGCTTTAGAACCGCCAAATGACCTCGAACATCCCAAATTTTCATGCTGATCATATTAGGCAGTCGTAGGGCGCTCCTGCAGGCCTCTTTCAAACAGGATAGACAAAAGAAAAACGCCTATAATGACACCAATGGCATCCATTAGAAAGGTGCCCATAGCTCCTGTAATGGCCACGCGGACGAGTCGGTGCAGCTTGCTAAAGGTGAAAAACTCCTTTACTTGCGTAGCTTTTGGTCACAAGGCCAGTGCCGCATATGTGACAACGGGCCTTACTACCATATTAAAAGATAGATCAATATCTTACAATAAAGTCTCTGTCAGGTGGATAATGGTGGACTTAACCGGTGAAATATTCGTGTAAACAAGGTGGCTAAAGTGTTTGAAGATACATATTTTATATTTTTCGCAAGTACCTATTATTGTCGCGGAACCTAACAAAATCCAATCTATCCTACCAACCTACCAAATGGAAAAAAAAAACCTACCAGTTTTGGTAGGAAAAGCCCATGTTTGGCAACACTGATCCGTATGCTCCTTTGAGTAGCGTACAAACCTCAGAGTACTTGAAAGCGTGGAAAACGCAAATTTATTTTCGCAGCTCTTTAGTAAATATGTACATATGAACAGGTCGATTGGAATAGGGAAATAATTAGTCTGTTCCACTACGTGTCCGGTTTACAGGACTCGGTTAACTTCGTTATCGACGTTTTTGACTCCATGAATATAACACGGTGTCAACAACGTCGATAACCATGTTTAACAGGGGATTAGTGTCAACCAGGCTTTGAGCAACCTGCCCTTAGTCAGAACTTAAAGGAAGTCCTTCCTATAGACAAACAACCTATAACTGGGAACACTTTTGAGATAGTAACGAGCAAGTCTTCCTAGTCAGAAGTTACAGGATTTAGTCTGGAGTTTTCCTTCTGGCAAATTCATGAAAAGTGTCAAACGCTAGGCAGGGTTGCATTTGTAAAAGCAAAGGACCTTACATTTATTAAAAATGGAAGTAAACAACGAAACATTTGAATATGGGCAATTCTCAATTAGTTCGAACTTTAGCATAAGTCGCCAGTTTTTATTCGGACATTGGTTTATTAACAAAAAATCAGGTTACATACGTTGTTTAGATTATGCAAATGCAAAAAAAGGACCACCGTACATATTTTCTAGCCAAATATGCATATAATTCAGAAATAAAATTGGAAAATTTTCATAAATAAAAGTGTGACCCTCCTATTATTTTCTTATTGTTACGTTGCAAAATTTTGTGCGTGATTGGTCATCTTTGAGTTTATAATTAACTGGTGGTATTTGGAGAGGAGAATCGCGTGCAGCCCGCTAGAAGTATGTGCTTAGAAAAGAAGTTATGAAGAGTCAAAGTGGCGTGACTCCTTATTCTAAATTGTGACATCTAAAACTATTATCAGACAACTTTTATAGTGTTCCGGAGCATAAGAGGAATCAATCTAGACGTGGCAGGCTTATGTGCTCTCATTAGAAGATAGTTAAAAAAACAACTTATTTAAAAGGTTACGATGCGTGCACAAAGTGAAACTACATATTTTTTATTAGCACATCGTCTGCAATTGGAAAATTTATCCAAATACATGTGTGCTCAATTGTACAATATACTATTGAACTATGATCCTCGTATACCACTTTTTTATTTGTTCTTTAAAAAGTTACAGAGCGAAAAATAAACCATAAAAATTACAAAAAAAACGATATCTATATATATAAAAATGGTGTGAAAAATGCATAGTAATTCATCAATTGAGAACGGTTGGGCCGATTTGGCTAATTTTTTTTCAGTTGTTCGTAATTGCCAGGAGAAGGTTTTTACGAAAGAAAATTTTTTGGAAAACCCACCGGTGGACCAGGGACCGATCTATTCGAAAAAATCGTATTTATCGTCCGATTTGCTTAAAATTTGGTGCGTAGGTAGGCTTTTGCCCAGATTAGCATATAGGATATTTTTTTTCGGGGAAGTGGACCAGGGACTGATCTATTCGAAAAAAT
>NW_023459939.1:40398-45512 GCF_013731165.1 Rhagoletis pomonella | reverse complement strand
TCACTTAAATCTTAATATTTTTCAGAAATATTTTGGTGGACGTCTTAAAATATAATAGATTTTATAATTCCAATGGAAAAATAGTAGCGATTTTTTTTTGTATGGGGAGTGATGCAGTCTAATGTGCAGTAATAGTCTGTCCTCTTAGATAAACTTGTCGGAACTTATTAGTTTTAGTCAGACAAATATTAATAACACGGTGCTACAGAAAAAGTCATGAAATACATCCGAAACAAAACCTAGTGTAGGTTGTAGCTATGGTTGAGTACAACATAAAATAGTTCCTGAACCCTACATTTTTATTTAATTTAAAAACAACCGTTATGTTCGTTCTTAATGCACTTATCTATTAACAGCTTGACTATTTTTCATCCGATTTTAAAAACAAAACATGTTTTAAAAAAAGAATGTATAGACCCTTAGTCTGACCTGTCTCGTTACCCCGTTATATGGTTTGGTGGTTATATTTTTTATCAAAATAAAGTACTCTGAAGAATAATAAACTCACAAGTAAAGAAGTATAAGTTCGGGCGAAACCGAACTTCCGTCGTTTCAACTTTCTCTGAACTACATTTGCATGATAAGCAGGGGTGTTTTTCCCGATTACAAACGTTTTTGATAATATACAGAGTAAGACTTAATGATATAATTGAACTAAGTTAGGTACAAATGGTTAAGGTAAGGTTAGCGAGTTACACATTTGTGGTCATAAGTGTAAAGTATTATTCCTCGATTTTATGGTACTCCTTCGGCAAATGAGCGATATTCTTATGTTGCTTCAACTATTTACATATTTACGTTTAAGAATTTCATAAATTAAAGAAGTCTAATGTCAGAGATTTGCTCGTCTTTTACTTTTAGATTTAATAAATTTGTAAACATCTTTCAATCTCAAATTTCCGAACCACAACTATCCTTAGGCCTCTTATTCAGAGCTATTTAAAGCACTTAACTTTGTCAAAGCCAATGCAAGTTTCTAAATAGTATTTACATATCTCAAACTTATAAACTTTTGTATGCACATTAGGGTGGTCCAAAACAGTAAAGTCGGAATTGTAATGCTCTCACCCCCTAGGATTGTTCTATACCGAAAAAGGTATACCCCTATTTTTTTATTTTGAAATCAAAAGATATTTAGAGGTCGCTCAAAGCGCTCAAGGTTTTCCATGTGTTTTTGTACGGGAAAAATAAATTTTTTCGTAGAAAGGGTATAGAATTCTTGAAAGTCAATATTTTTCGATCGGAGAACTCTGGATCTCTTCAGGAGACTTTCAGTAATACCACCCAATTGTTTATTTAACCAATTTTTAATACTAACGATTTTTTATTGGTCACCTCATTGCATTTTCGGGGTTTTTGTGGGTTTTTAGCGGACCTATAAATTATAGTTGCAATAAAAAATGGTTAAGTAAACAATTGGGTATTATTATTGGGAATCTCCTGCAGATAAACTGAGTTTTCTGGTAGAAAAATATTCATTTTTAACTATTCTATACCATTTCTACGAAAAGTTGTTTTTTACCCATATAAAATACATGGAAAACTTTGGGCGCTTTGAGCGACCTCTAAATATTTTTTGATTTCAATGTACAAAAAAATAAGGGTATATTTTGTTCGGTATAGAACAATCCTAGGAGGTGAGAGCATACAAATTCCGACTTTTCTTTTTCACATGCATTTTTTGGGACCACCCTAATGTAGATATATGGCATATTTTATTCTCTTGTATACCTTGCCTTCTGTACGTACATACTAGGGATGTTGCGAATGTGGAATTTTAGACATCCGCGGATGCGAATGCGGATGCGGATGTTTAAAAGCTAACATCCGCGAATGCGGATGCGAATGCGGATGTCAAATATTTTTAAGAAATAAAACTGATGAGTACATTAGGTCATTTAGGTAAATAAAAAATGTAAATTTAGTGTTTTTTTATTTAGTACTTAAGTTAAACAATTGGAACGTTGTATTTAAGAAAGAGTAATTTTGCTGCCTTTTCCGGTTACAGCCTGTTTCCTGACGGGTCGTAAATCAAACCTGCGCACTAGGTAACTACGCGCTCGAGGCGACAAACTTGAAAAACTTGAAACTTGACAAAATTGTAAATTCTTTTCGATTGACGCTGCACCACTTAAGAGAACGTTCAATTATATTTCTTTTTTTTAATGCGGTGCAATAATTCCTTTTTGACAATTGCATCGGGGCTGCAAGTGTCGGATGCATCCTCCTGACTTTCATCTTCACAATCTAGCATCATGGCAAGATCGTTGTTTAAACACCGTTGTGTTCCAATTTGGAGCACCAATTCTTTTGTTTGTTTCAGAATTTGGAGAACCTGTTACGTCATCAGCGTTTTTTGGCTTTAGTTTTAGTAAATCATTTTTAATACTGTCTTCTGTGATTGGTTTGAAAAATGTGTGCTTATAGCGACGTTGTGAAGAGGTGGATATGGCAAATAAATTGTTGTTTTCTGGGGATGAAAATTTCGAAGAAAATTCTGTTTTGAAAGTCGTGGCTGTCAGCAGAATTAGTTTAAAATCTTGTTATTTTGTTAAAAAGGTACCCCGCTTTTTATAGTAATTTGTATTATTTGAATCACGACCAGTAATGGATAGCTTGTATTTAGTTTTTTTTTTTTATTAGTTAGTGGAGCTCGGCTTTTCCTAGTTGCAGGCAGTCACAATTAATTACTCACCGCTGTCGGTACCATAACCCATCAAATCCGTTTTGTTGTTCTATTCCATGCGCTCAATGTGTTTTGATATATTTTTTGAGGCGAATGAACGCAAATTTTCAACATATCGTTAATACTAGTTTAAAAGAGCGTATTTCACATTGTCGCTGAAATACAAAAAACCACAACTAACTTAATTTTTGTATTGCCTAAAATGATGTGGGGACTAATGATTCGATTAAATGCATTATAATCAAAAATTATTAATAACAATAATGAATTAATTCTTATTTAGTTTGTGAACTTGGCTGTCAACTTATTTAGTACATATCATTTCATATTTATTTCGATGCGTGCTAATTTTGACAATTTACACAAAACTAAAATAAATGTTTCTGTTTCTGAGCTGAAAGACTAATAAAAGGGAACACGGAAGCATACTAAGTTTTATGAGCATACTAAGTTTTATGAGAAAAAAAAATTACACTTTACTAAGAAGAAGAAGAAAAAAACTAGCGATTAACGCAGCATCTCCATTTTTTTTTTGCCAGATATACGTTTTATCAGTGCACTTGCACAATATTCGCATTCGCAAAAGCTCCGCATTGATTATTGCGAATGCGAAAGCGAATGCGAATGTTAAAATTTATGCAGAAGTTCCGCGGTTGCGAATGCGAATGCGAATATTCGCAACAACCCTGGTACATATGTACATATAAAGTTCACAAGCGACCGTATTAGATTTGTAGGCAACATGGATTTGCACTTCAACCTGCGTTGCGTTGCTTCGGAAAGTACTGACTCTGCTCCAACTGGCTTTTTAAAAACGCTGCGACAGAGAGCTTTTTTCGCACAAAGCGCTAAAATATGTTGAAATTTTCTTGTCGGTTGGATGCCCATCCGTTCACTCTACGAATTTCTTCTTACAGCTTCCATATCTACTTATTTACTTATTTTAAATATGTACATACTACATCCATACTTACTCATCTCAAACTCATACTGATTTTATTAGAAATTTTCTTCCTTACCATTTCGCAACGTTGCAGATCCGGTGATGACGCTAATGCCCGGCCAGGAGCCAAACGTAGGCATGTTCATCGAGGAACACAAAAAGCGTGCCGATGGTGACCCAAATGCACCGCCTTTCGACGACTTACGCAATTACGCTTATGAAGGTGGTGGTAGCACAGCCGGCTCGCTGAGTTCGCTGGCCTCTGGTGAGTACTTCAATGAATAGCTGGAATATATGTAGGAAAAGGAATGTAAAAAATGAATATAAACACAACTTAGCACATGTAACACCGTTCAACAAAATAAGACTATTTTGCACCCATAAAAAATCAAGAATTTCTGGAAAGTAGTGGCAAAAAATTACCCGTGTTTCTGAATCAATTCATTTACGGTTTCTATGGGAAAAAAGATCAACATCAATGCCGATTCAGTCAATAGAATATTGCCTTTTGATCTTTTAAACTTTATTAAGCTTCGTATTGAAAGGTCCTTGGGGTTGCTAATTACGTATTTGAAAACAGTTTTTAAAAACTCAACATTGCGGATGCATGTTTAAACTAATTTTCAGCCCTCTATGAAATTTTAACCCACTTCAAAAAAGGAGGAGGTTATCAATTCGTCGGAATATTTTTTTTATGAATGTTACCGCATAACTTTGGACCACGTGAACCGATTTCTAAAATTAATTTTTTAAATGAAAGGTGGTAGGTATCCCCGAGGTGGTCGCATACTAATTTGGTTTAGATCCGATCATTGGATCAAGAAGAAATTAACGGAACTCTTAAATTACAACGCTTTTATCAACTTGCAATGTTGTGTTCCAGAAACTTTCAATGTTGTGTGTCCGACACCATAAAGCTTTGCTTTGAAAAGTTCCTATAAAAAAGCATAGTGCATAAGGCGACATCTGTAGTGAAGTAGTGCATAGGGCGATAGCTGTAGTGAATAGGGCGAGGTAGATGACATCTAGATGCCGCCCTATGTACTACGTTTGCTACAGCGGAAATAGACGACACGTCATTCCTTAAATAAAATTAATTGGTGCTCGTTTGTATGTACATACATATGTAAATGCATGTGTGTGCACCTTTCTATTAATATCGTTGAATTATTTTAATATCTATTGCAAAATTTTATTCAGACAGGACTAAAAAGTAGAAAATAAATAATATAAAAAAAAACTTTTTAATATAACTACAACGCTTTTATAAATGGTCTAAAAAGTAGAAAATAATATTTCTCAGTCCCATAGAATTTGTTTTGATAACTTTTGATTTTGAAATTTTAGCAAAAGTCATTATAAACAATCTATGAAATTGAAAATGAAAAGCGTGGGGCGCATGTAATACACTTGAATTGATATGAAAAGTAATATATGTATGTATGTATGTGGGTATATGAATAACGACCGCTTAAAATCGATTTC
>NW_023459939.1:27236-40388 GCF_013731165.1 Rhagoletis pomonella | reverse complement strand
GTATGTGGGTATATGAATAACGACCGCTTAAAATCGATTTCAAAGTTCTACTTTCGCTGTAGAAATTTTAGGTCTACGTTATGTAGTTTGACTATTGTCAATTAAATCGAATGCTTTGTATTGCATGCGCTCCACGCTTTTCATTTTCAATTTCATAGATTGTTTATAATGACTTTTGCTAAAATTTCAAAATCAAAAGTTATCAAAACAAATTCTATGGGACTGAGAAGTATTATTTTCTACTTTTTAGTCCATTTATAAAAGCGTTGTATATTAAAAAGTTTTTTTTATATTATTTATTTTTTTATATGAGAACTGAAGTCGGTATTATTTTTTGCTTAAAAATTACTTGTATATCCAAGAGTTCTTTGAGTCGCTGATTACAACAAGTTTATTTAAAATCTGTGACCTTTAAATTTCGGTCCCTTTATACAAAGAGTACTCCTACACTTAAAAGATCAAGAGACCGGTTCTAAAAAATTAAATATTTGTGTATTTCTTTGAAGAGAATTTTTGTAATATGTATATTTAAGAATTTGTAGTAATTTGCATGAAAATTGATAAAAGTTATTTTCTTAGCTTTAACTCGCATTACTAGTGTTAACATTAAAATTAAATAATGTTTTCTGATTTACTTAATCTATTTACGGATATTTTTAACTAATACTGTTTGTTTTTAAGTATAATTAATTAATTAAAATTAATTTTTGGCTTTTCATGCAAATTTATAAAAATTCTAAAATATGCTCAAGTAGCACACTGGTGTATAACTTGGTGTAAATTTGTGAATTTTCAATTAATCAGATTTATACCGAAATTCGTAAATTTACAACAGGTTATATACCAGTGTGATACTTCAGTACCTGTCCCCAATAAAAACAATCTCGACAATCTAGGTATTATAATTATTGTAGGGAAGGGGCGGAAAGTTAAATTTCCAGGCCTGTGTTATATTTTAACTTAAACAACAAATTAATTACCTTTAGAATTTTCCAATTTTGATTTAAATTTTGTAATTATCCACCACTCCATATTGAATCCGCCATTTTTTTAAAACTGATTTCAATTTCGTAGTCATCGACTCATAACTTTCGGATATCCAAATTCATAAAAATCTGAATTTTTAAACCCATCCGCCATTTTGAATTTTTAAAAACTTACTTCAGATTTGTAATCAGCAAGCCCAAAAACCCTTGAATACGAAGTTTAATAAAGTTTAACAAATCAGAAGGCAATATTCTATTGACCGATTCAGTATAGGGGTTGTTTTCCCCATAGAAACTGTAAATAACTTGCTTTAAAAAAACGGCCAAATACTGGTACCAGAAGTCTCTTCTTTCCGAAAATGCTGGATGTTTTCATGGGTGCAAAATTGTGTCAGACTCTGTAATAAATGAATAAAGCTAAGTGTGTTAATTAGCTTTATATTTTTTTTTATTTGACTACATACACTGAGAAATTAGTTTAGTTTCGATAACTAAATATATTTAAGTAGTTGCAAAATTTTTACATTATTTAGGAACTATGTATTACCAAGGCTTGGGAGCCATAACCGACGTTTGGTAATTACAACTAAATGTACATATTAAAACTGGTTACATTTGTCTACGTTTAGCCAAATTGTTGAAAATTATGCACGCCAAACGTTCAACGGGCAAAATTAGGTAATATCGGCAGTTCTTCTGGTGCGCGCGTAAGTCAACCGGGCTTTTCTCAGTGAATATAAAATTCAATTTAGTTATAATTTAAGGGTATATGCATGTGCATCCCATGGGAAAATAGTGTACGTAAAGCAACTGATATTGACCGGAGTTTCTCAGGACTCTTTCTGTTTTATCGCTTTTTTTCGGGAAATTCTGACCACCATATCTTTACATTAATAACTCTTTATTCCCATCGGTGCCAACTGACGCCAAAGGGAAACTCCTTTCCATCGCAGAGGATGCCTCCCTCTTCCTCTGGTACCACCAGCAGGTTCCGAGTTAAAGACTTTCAGAGCTGAAGCTTCTGTATCCATTCGGACGATATGGCCAACCCAGTGGAGCCGCTGCATTTTAATTCACTACACTAAAGAACGTGTCAGACGTGGCAATATTTCGAGCTTTTCCACGCAATTCGCTGTCAAATTGAGAAAGAGAAATTTAATTTCGATGTAAGAAGAGCCAGAAAAACCTTTCTGTCACATTTCGGAAATCAGTTTCAAAAATAAAAGTTGCAAAATGTGACTGCAATTTAGAGAGCGCAAATCGATTTCGGAAATATATTTCAACTTGCTCGTGCTGCACTAGCAATCTGCAATTCACCTTTTGGAAATTAAAAACCTCTTTCTAAAGACATTTTACATGCAAGGTGTGACTGCTCATGCAACTGCTTTCTGAAAATTCTCAATTTAACAGCATTTTCGAAATATATTGCCACGTCTGACACGCTCTTTAGTCCATGTGTTTGTAAAGCTCATACAGCGCCTCGTTCTATCATCTGCGGTAATCGCCATCGCCGTCGCCAACGCGTAAACGCCCGTAAATTTTTTTCTCTCGATAATGCTAAGGCTGGTTGCCAAATAAACAAAATTCTCTACATTTTCAAAATTATAACCGTCAACAGTGACATGGGTGCTGGGGCGAGAATGCGCTGGCTGTTTGTTATATGACAGCAGATACTTCGCTTTGTTTTCTTATCGAACTAAGAAAACGAACAGCATATTTCTTGTTATTTTTTACCGATGATGTCGATGTCATCAGCTTGTGCGACCAGTTGCCACCTCTGAATTGTTCATAAGCGGTTCACTTCTGCAGCTCTTATTATCATCTTCAACATCACATTAAAGAAATCTCACGATAGGGAATCTCTCTGTGTGAAACCCCGTTTGGTATCAAACGGCTTGGAGAGGTTATTCCCTTTTCTGAAGGAGCTGGTAGTATGCTCAATGAATATTTTTACTGTCGTATCAGTTTCGCGGGAACACGATATTCAGACATCGCGGCCTAAAGGCAACTCTTTTTCGACTTTGAAGTTGCGAGTGTTTCCCAAGATTTAGCGCATGGATACGGTGACCATCCGTCCTGTATTATACGGGACAGTCCTCTTTTTGGGCCATCTGTCCTGGCAATTTAATAATTTTATACGGGACGCAAAATGTTCTGTATTTTGGTACTACCTAGAGTAAAAATTCAACATCCCTTCATTTGTCAGCTGATCAGAATGACATGTCAATGAACCAATTGACCACAGATGATATGATACGAGACACTCTCATTTTGCTTCTGAGAGAGCACCCAAACTCGTTTTATGACTTGGCAGCACAGAAAGTTCAGGGCCGATGAACAGCTACCACTAGTCAAGTTCAAAATCCAGCGCTTTGAATTCGAGGGATTTTTTGTGCATGCATTTATAAAACTAGCAAAAATGCAGTGTTTATGAGTAAAAACGCGTTTATTCGTAATTTAATAATTTTATAATACTAAAAGGCAAAGCAGATATTTATTCACATTTATTGGTTTTCGAGCGATTTACTTACTCAAAAAAAATCACCTAAAATTTCTTAGTAAATACCAAGCATGTTTTTCGTAGCAGTGGCATTATTAGAAGATGTTATAAAAAATGAACCTTTTGACAGCACTCTCACGAGAAAAAGAGTCTCGGATCAAATTATCCGTGTAATTGAAAGTGATGTTGATAAACACAAGACATTTACTTATCATCGCTTTGTAAGTATAAAATCGATGTAAAAATAAATTTTGATTTATTTATTTATATAAGGAAACGAAATTAATTTTTAGAACTATGCCACCATGCCTCCAAAACGTAGGTGTATTTTCAACGATGAGCTTCAAAAAGAGTTCAAATTCATTAAAGAAACTGGACTGGCTAGTGAAGTTCGTTGTGAAAAGTGCAAAGCAGTGTTTTCAATTGCAAACGGGGGGCGGTCTGATATTTCTCAACATCTAAAAACGCGAAAACATAAAGATGCCCATGCTGCCGCTGCATCAACCAAAAAATTGAACAAATATTTTTGTAGAAAAAACTTTGATGGGGCTACAAAACAGAATGCAGTCAACGAAGGGACTTGGGCCTTCCACACAGTTCAACATAATTCATTCAGGTCAAATGACTGCACTACCAAACTCATAAAAACTGTTTTGGCAGGGGGGGGGGAATTAACAATGTTTTTGCAAAATTGCAGAAATCTACGGGAAACGGGAAACAATTTAATCGGTGTGAATTGTGCAGCTCACATTCTCAATAACTGTATCCAAACAGCGGTAGAGTGTTTACCTTTAGATATGGAAGTTGTTGTGGTGAAAATTTATTCTTTTTTTATATATACACTGTTCGTGTAGAAAAACTTAAAGATATTTGCGAAAACTCGAAAACGGAGTATCGTAAACTTTTAGGTTTTAGCAAAACGAGGTGGCTGACGCTCAAGCCTGCTGTCGAAAGAATTATAAAGCTTTATATACCTTTAAAAGAATATTTTCTTTCACAGAAGAAAGTTCCTACTATTTTATATGACTTTTTTAAAAATCCATGTTCACTAATATGGCTTTTATTTATTCATAGCCAGGCTGCAAAATTTTATTCGAAAATATCTCAAGTAGAATCGCAAGATGTAAGCATGCCAGAAGTAGCTTTAATATTAAAAAATCTTAAATTCGAAATGATTCAACGAAGAGATGAGCTATTTTTGCCTTTGGACGTTAAAAAGTTGTTAACTGAACTGGATAAACAAAACCTTATCAATCAAAGCAAATTTAAAGAAAATGTGACCGCGTTCTATAACACGTGCTTTGAATACTTGAAACAGTGGGACTCATCTTTTCAAGAAGTAGAAAACTTAAGTTGGATTGTACTAAAAGAAGTGCCTTCGTGGTCCGATATAGAAAAAAGCTTAGTTTTAATTATGGCGAAGAGGCTCTTTAATCATTGATGATTCGGAATTGTTCGATGAGTTTAATTACATTAAACAGTTTTTAGATGAACAAAAAATTAGAGATTGGTTAAATAATGGGAAAACATTAAGCGAAAAATGGGTGGAAATTTTCGAACATTTTTCCAAGAAGGACATCTCTTTAAAAAATATCATTAAATTAGTCGAATTCAGCTTATGTTTTCCGGGGTCAAACGCACCCACAGAAAGAATTTTCTCGTTGATGAATAATTTTTGGACTAGCGAAAAGTCCCAACTGAAGGTGGAAACACTTAAAGCACTCCTAATTACCAAATGTAATTACAACATGAACTGTTTAGAATTTAAGCAATATTTAAATGAACGTGATAATATTGTAAAACAAATATGCGCCGCACAAAAGTACCAATAAGAATTTTATTTTTATTTTAAGTAGTTATGTAAATGTGGACTGAATTTAATCTATTTCTTTGATTTTCTATATATACCTATATACATTTGTACGTATTTATTTTCAAACAAGTACACATAATTTTAGATTTGTTGCATTCCGTTATGGAAATAAAAGTAAAGATAAATAAAAAACAAGTAAGAAAGTCTAAGTTCGGGCGGAGCCGAACATTAAAAACCCGGCGCAAGTATTAAATATATGTTTTTTCACCCTTCCGAAACCTTCCGCTAGATGGTAAGCCGAGGTGTATCAATTTTGAGTAAATTAGCGTCCTTCAATTTCGAAATATTGAAGTTTCAAGCATTTCTTAAATTTACCGTTATATGAGAATCGGCCGTTATTTTAGTCCGATTTCAATAACTTTCAACGTTTTGCTTACACGTGGCAAGTACAATAACCATACCGAGTTTGGTACAAATTGGTAGAACGGTTACCGATATACTTATATGTGATCATAAGTCGGCGGTGCCGCGCCCATTTTCCAACATTTTACCATAAACGTATTTCTTGGTAAAGAATTGTTACAAGCATCAGTTTTGAATAAATTAGCTTCAATATTTAATGATTTATCGAAGATTTTGTATTTCTCTAAATTACCGTTATATGGGATGTGGGCGTGGTTATTGTCCGATTTTAAAAAGTTTCGGCCATTTGGTATGCTGTACCAGGGCCAACAACTGTGCCAAGTTTGGAAGAAATTGGTGAAGCGGTTACCAAGATATACACATGTAACCATAAGTGGGCGTGGCTAGGCCCATTTTCCAAAAATTTATAATATTCTTATTTTTCGTCTAAAACTTATTACAAATGTCAATTTTGAGTGAATAATCTCCAGTAGTTACTAAAATATCGCAGTTTTCGTATTTCTGAAAATTACCGTTATATGAGAAGTAGGCGTGGTTATTGAGCGATTTTAAAACTTTTCAGCCATTTGGTATGTTGTGCGAAGGCCAACAACTGTGCCAAGTTTGGAAGAAATTGGTGAATCGGTTACCAAGATATACACATGTAACCATAAGTGGGCGTGTCTACGCCCATTTTCCAAAAATTTATAATATTCTTATTTTTCGTCTAAAAGTTATTGTAAATATCAATTTTGAGTGAATTATCTTCAGTAGTTACTAAAATATCGCAGTTTTCGTATTTCTGGAAATTACCGTTATATGGTTAAAGTCCGATTTCGCCCATTTTCAATACCAACCTACCTTGGATTAAGGGAAACCTAAATACCAAATTTCGTGGAGATATCTCAATTTTTGCTCGAGTTATCGTGTACACGGACAGACGGACGGACAGACAGACATGGCTTAATCGATTTCTTTTTTCATCCTGATCATTTATGTATACATTTGTCTATATCTATCTCGATTCGTTTTGGCTGTTACATACAACCGTTATGTGAACAAAATTAATATACCCTTGTGAACAAGTGCGCTCGGGTATAAAAATGACTTTTTTCTTGTCCCGTAATTGATCGCCATAAATATGGTCACCGTACGCATGGATAATACTAGGACTCTGGTGTATTTACCATATAAAGTCACTACTTTCAGTGCTGCAACCAGTCAATAGGGTAAAAATCGGAGAAATCTTTATAGCTTGGAGGATTTTTGTACAATTAAGGCATATGGGATATTTAGCTCTTTTTAAAGAAAGAGAAATATAGTTTGTTTTAGATAACACTAGGTGTGGGTTTAATAGTTTGAAATCTTAACCCAAAATCACCATAATTTTTTTCGGATTTTTCTCAAGCTTTTTGGTTCACGGATTCAAGGGTTATTATCTACCTTAATGAACAACACAAAAATATAGCATTCACGATGGATAAGGAAGAGAAAAGAAAACTCAACTATTTGGATCTAACTATTAAAAAAACAAGACCGCCAACAGACTGGAATACGAGATATACAGAAAGCCCACAGCGAACGACACAGTAATGCATGAAACCTCTAACCACCCACAACACAAAAACGCAGCATTTAGACAATTATTAACTAGACTTGAGCGAACTCCATTAACTAAGGAAGCCCACAGGAGAGAACTAGACACAATATATGCTATCGCCAAAAACAATGGATACAAAAAAGGTCTGGTGGACAAAATTAGGAAGGACTCGAAACGAAAAAGTAGGGACAAGAAAGAAAACAACGATACAGCTAGGGCAGTGTTAACTTACACGGGTAAAATGACATACAAACTGGCCAAGGTTTTCGAAAAATTCAACATTCGCACATCGTTCAGAACCAGGAATAACGTCGGAAGGATACTGAACAACAGCACAAACGAAGAGGACACTCTAGATAAGCAGGGTGTATACAAATTAACGTGTGAATGAAAATTTAGCTACATAGGGCAAACTGGCCGTAAGATTAAAACAAGATTCCGAGAACATATAAGAGACTACAATAAGAGGGCACAAAAACCAAGCGTCACACCAGAATCAAACTTCGCAAATCATATGTTCGAAAATAAATGTACACCAATGAAAATTAATAAGGCAGCCAAACTCCTCCATGTACAGCATAAACGACGGCATTTGAACATATTGGAAAACATGGAGATATACAAGCAGAAAACATTTCAAGGGAGAATTATAACCGAACAAACAAACACCGTATCCGATGTAATATTCGAACCACTCAAGATGCTGTACGAAAAATATGAGACGACCGCTGAAAAAACGCCAACGCGAAGATACATACCAGAGACCAAGAAAATGAAAATAACGGATTTCTATCTGCCGGCACAAGCAAGCAACCTAATACCTGCTAAATAACGGAACATAAACCGACGCAATCACGAAAACAAAAAAAATAAAAATAATGGATTTCTACCCGCCGGCGAATACAAGCAACCAATAAGCACCTACCTGTGAGATAATGAAACAAAAGCGGTCGCACTTAGATGGGCATGCATGACCTAATGACAGTTAAAACAGATAGTAACACGAATACATAAAAAGCGGAAGGAAACACGAACTATTCAGAACGAAAAATGACACTGAAGATGGCACAACGCCGAAACCGGTTTGTCTCCAAACGAAATCCAAATCGTTCCACAATACATCATACTCCTACCCTGTCGGAAACACAAACAACCAAAAAGAAGTTATTAACTTATCTTAAATTTCGTAAACGCAGTGGAAAGACACAACCTTCCGCTTTTCAGATAACAAAAGATTATGAGCATTGGTTGAAAACTGTCCAATGATAAATGTTTTGACCAAACATCCTGATTGTTACTTTTTTGATAATAACTTAAGATTTTGGGGATGTATTTGAAATTCTACTAATGCCAAATAATTTTTTATACTGTTATACCACATCTACTACATGATATAAAAATTACATGCGACCAATTTTTTTGTAGCACTGTTTATCAATACCATCAAGTCCGCACCGTTCGTTAGATTTTCAAAAATGAGTTGTCAAATTAAAATTTAATTTTTAAATGGATTAGACTATAGATGTGCAATAAAGCATTGTTCACTCAAAATCGGTACGCGTTCCAGCAATTCCTGTACAGCAATTGTTTCAATGTATTAAAAAGTTACAATGCAGACCGTGAGACAATAGATTTACCATTACGAGGTTTAAATTTCATAGTACTGGCTTTTAATTTGACAGTTTTATTCGTGTTGGAAGTGGCTGCTCAAAAAATAATGTTGAAAAAATTCCTTGAAAATCCGACATTCTCGAGATCAAAAATCAAATTAAAACTAAATATACCAAAAACTTCTAATTTTCCTCCAAAAATCAATGAATGGATTCCTTCTGCTTAAACTAACAGAGTAAGCTAATCATCAAAAAAATCATTTCGCACCAGCTTAAAGATAAGGCTCTTTACCTCAATTATAAAAAAAATAGGCTTATCAGAAGAAGATCGCGCGAGAGAATTGGAAAACGATTATTCACAGTTCAGGGAATGGAAGCTATGGCAAGACTTAAACCTTATCGAGTTATAATCTATATATAATTCTGCTAAATTAAAAAAATTGTATAACAAACACCGCACCCGTTTTTTTTAGTAATGACTAAACTTGACTTCGGTCAACTCCCATGTTAAAAGTTTTAAGCTAAAAAGAAATAGGGTGATATCCTTTTAAAACTAAAATTTATAGAAGTTGACACAAATGTCAAAGGGATATGAAATGACGAGAGAATCGAAAAAGTCTCATTACAACTCGATCAGACTCCACAATGGGTGATATGGCCCCAGAAATATGCAGGAAGGAGCGCTTGCACAAAGTGTTAAGCCATTGTATCATTTACTTAAGACCTTCAGTAAAGTTTTGGGTGGTTTTAATGGAAACTTAATATTCACAGGTAACTTTAAATCGCTTTGAAGCCAAAAATATGAATAAGGTTCTGGAACCCATCAATTTACGAATATGTCGTATTTACGTGAAATCGAAAAATACACGGTATTTATTCAAAACAAAATTAAAAGAGATTCGCGAACTATGAAAAAACATAAACTAAAGACGAACAAGTTGACTACTCAAGTCTCTAGAACGGGTGTTCAGAAAAATTTTACCATTATCAAAGAAATTGTATGTTATTTATTTATACAGGCAAAATATGAAATTTGGCTAACATCTATCTATAGCGGAATACTTCCCCTTATTTTTTCATATATTAAATATTATTTTCTGAAAACCCGTTAAAAAGATATAACTGATTTTATGCGTACCGTTTTGAGTGAACAATGCTTTAATAATAATATTTTCGAAAAAAATTGCCACCTTTTAAAAATTTCAAATTATCGAAAAAGTTAAGTCAATTATTCCAATATGAGTACCAATCGAAGTGGGTTTGAAAGGCCTTTATTTCTTAAGTACAAGCAAGATTGTTGCCAGTTATTAAAAAATTAAATTCTCCTTGAATTAGGGCAATAGGTTATTTATCCTAATGTAGGTTACAGACGAAAGAGTTTTAAGAATGGTTTGTATATAGAATTAGTTATGTATATAGAATTAGAAAATAGAAACGAAAGAGTGTTAAAAAATCTTAGTTTTAACATTTAGAATATTTTTGAGCTGTTTAAAGAGGTTTTCCACCTGTTAAAAACCTTAAATTCAAATTATTTAATAAGTTCAATGAATTATTAAATTATGGGTATAAATCGAAATGGGTTTTAAAATGCTTTTTTCTGCACTATATTTCGAAGGGTTGCCATGTGTTCAAAAAATCAGATTCAACTGAATTGATCAGTTAATTGAAATATGTATCACAATGTCAGACGAAAGAGGTTTAAGAAAATTTTACCTTGAAAATTCTTTTGAGTGTTGCCACCTGATTGAAAAGTCAAATTAAATTATCTTATGCAAACATTGTATAAAATATTAAAATATGAATGTCAAACGAAAATAGTTTTTAATTGGGTTGCCATCTATATGAAAATTTATCTATATACACATACACATATGAGCCATTCTTCTTTAAGTGGGACGGATTTCGTCTCCGATTCGCTTCAAATTTTCTTTATGGGTTCTATTCGTGAAATAAGCTAACACGTATTCGAGGAAATGTTTTCTTAATTTTTTGTTATTCGGAGATATGATTTGTCAAAGTTTGGATTTTTTGTGGTTCGGACTAATCATGTACTTCTACAAATTGTTATATCTCTGGTTCTGCTCATCGTAGAGACTTCATCTTAACGTCGTTTTAAAGCTCAAGAAACGGTCTTCTATATAAAATGGTAATGATTTTCCTAAACATACCTTAGCTATTAACAGTTGAACTATTTGAAGTTGATTTGCTTAGTGGAGACCAGTAAATTAGGGATTTAAAATTACACTTCGTAATTCTCTATAAAAAAACATGGTTAAAAAATTGGCGTTTTTCAAGAACTATTTTTGTTTATGACGAGGTAGTTTATTTTGTCACCAATTTTTGGTAATTTGTTTTCGAAAACTTATGATTAGGTATATTTAGCAAGGTGTTAAAAATCGTGTTTTTCAAACATTTAAATTTTATTGCGGATTTCGATAGAATATCTATCCAGAAATAATATTTGTACGGCAAGATTTTTCTTTAAGGCGACAAACCCCTAGAAATGGGCGTGGCAATTGCAGGACTGAAGTTAGCAAGACGCACAATTTATTACAGGTTTCGGAAGAATATCACTTCATTGACAGCATTAAGCCCGTTTTTTAGCTTTAAAACGACGTTAAGGTGAAGTCTCTAGGGTGAACAGACCCCGAGATATAACGATTTGAAGAAGTACATGATTAGTCAGAATCGCAAAAAAATCCAAACTTTTACAGATCATATCTCCGAAGAAAAAAAAATTAAAATAAAGATTTCCTCGAATACGTGTTAGCTTATTTCATGTATAGAACCCATAAAAAAGATTTAAGCGAATCGAGAGTGTGACACCAAATTCGGTGTCCGATATGAAAAAGAATGTATATATATATGTGGGAACACTTGTACATGTATGAACACCGCCCATGCTTAAGATTATTTTAATACCTGAATGCAACCATGCTAACTATTCATTTTGACATTTTCTTTTGTCCTTATTTGTAAACGGCCCCAATAAGCTTACTTTAATAAAAATTTAATTTTGTTCGATCCTTTTTTTCTTTGGGACGTCATAGAGCATACACGTGTATTTTTAATACGTTTAGACTTCCATATATATATAGGCGACTTTTTTGTATGCAATTGTTGTTGTCAGCTGTGAACCGCTAACTCAATTTATACAGACGAACGAGAGCACAAAACGTGTTGCCCGAGCCCCTCTCCTTCCCTCGACGTGCTCTCTCCTACAAATCGCCGTGTGTAAATGATCACTTAAAAAGTCAAATTGCATTTTTGGCGTTTCAACATCATGCGGGCTTACTAGTAAATATTTATTTCGCCATATTCAACTATGTACGTATTTTAATTACTGTAAATAAATCATGGTATTAATAACTAAACCTTTTTCTCGGTGTATGTTTATTTATAAATTTAAATATTTTCAAATATCTTTCCGCACTTTGAAGCTTTTGCACCTAGTATTCGCTCTATTCGTATTATTAACTAAACCTTTTCTTGGTGTAGGTTTATTCATAGATTAACGTATTTTTAAATATTGCTCGGCACTTTGAAACTTTTGCACTCAGTTTTCGCTCAATTAATAATGAGTCATACCACGCATTAGCTTATAGATCAGATAGCAAGTGTGGCCGGTGGATATTAAAATAAATTAACAAATAAAACATAATTTACTTAGAAGATAACATTCTACTAAATGTGTCTTAACATCTGTCAAATTTCAGTTTTAACTTTGTCCCGTTTTGTCTTGTGGGAAACTTACTGTCTTATAATATCACTTTCAAAATGGCATCAAGCCAAAATCGATCTGTGCCCAATGTAGATGGCGCAGTAAAATAAAAACTGAGTTGTCAAGCTATGAAATGACTGCTGATGTTAAGGCAGAAATGGTAAGAAATTCGGCAAGGCAGATATGGTTTAACAGTGGAAATTTGCGGTCTCCACCTGGCAATTCTGTTTTAACGATAATAAATAATAACAATAATAATAATAATAATAATAATAATAATAATAATAATAATAATAATAATTGTCGTTGGCTTTTGTACGACACAACACAAGGTCAGAGAAAGAGACGTATAACCGGCGGAGCGGCACAGGGGTCTGTACTTGGCCCGGACGTCTGGAACGCCACGTATGACAGTCTGTTGCGCACGGAAATGCCGGAGAGCGCCTTCCTTGTCGCCTTCGCGGACGACGTGGCAGCCGTCATAACAGCAAGAAATGTCCAGCTAGCACAGCTCAAGCTA
>NW_023459939.1:3184-27226 GCF_013731165.1 Rhagoletis pomonella | reverse complement strand
ATTGCGGTGCCAGATGCGGGATTCTTGCGCGGGCGGTGGGAGTTTGGATTTTAGTGGGTAGCCCAACACGCTTCGGTGGGAGTCCCACACTCGGAGAAGGTAGTATAGAGACTAGCGCCCCGGCCAGTGCATAAAGCATTTCCCTCTCCTACGAAAAAATAAAAATAAAAAATAAAAAATTGATTGGCGCTTACACATAAGTTACTGTTCGACCGAGCTTCTCTTCCGATTTCTAGCGTGCGCCTTGATGTTGTCACACAAAAAGCCAGGGACCTACACTTTTACGCCGACTCCGAACGGCGATTGTGTTTTATGAGAAATACACCATTGGTTAACCATTGCCTTCCGAGGGGCGACCGCTAATAGAGAAAAACCTTTTTGGTTGTTGTATTTTTTGATATTGGGATGAACCGGGCTTGAAACCGGGCACTTCTGAGTGGTTGTTGTTGTTGTAGCGGCACTACTAAGCCCCTCCTTTTTCGGGGCTACGTTCAATCATTGTCGTCAATCTCAACTAACGGGAGGCCCAGGAAACAAGCTGGGAGAGGGGTGTTAGTTGAGTCGGATTCTCCACATGCCGGGCCCTCATTGGGGATATTGGGGTCGAGTCTGGACAGGTAGCTGTTAAGGCGGCTACAGTATCCAGACCGTAATTGAGCCAGGGTAACGCGGGTCTCTCGTGGCAGTTGAAGCTCCGTCTCTTCTACAGGTGGTGATTGGGCTCGTATTACGGCATTCATAGGTCGAGAGTCGAGGTAGGTAGTAACTGACTCTCTATGAATGTCGTTGATGGCTCGTCTGTATGTCGTCGGGTCCAATGGTTGGTCTACGTACTGTTGGACTGCGTCCTTGTACACGAATAGGTGCCCCTTGGCGTGCCTGGGCGGAGGCTCCTCCTGAAACAACGGCCTGTTAGGGTGTTCACTTCTGTGACACCCCACCAGAAATTGGTTACAGAGCATTTTGTTGTGTTCCCTAACGGGGAGCACTTGGGCCTCACTGTGCAGGTGGTGCTCAGGCGTCATCAGAATGCCCAGTCGCTGTCCAGAGTGCGGCGTTCTGACAATTCTGTAGTTTCGTACCGGCGTCCAAACTGGCGCAGCATAGTTTAGAACCGGCCGGTCAATTGCCTTGTATGTTGCCAGCAACGTTTCTTTGTCTTTGCCCCAAGTGCTGCCGGCGAGCGACTTGAGGACCTTGTTGCGGCTCTGTACTTTATTGACAATTGCGGTTGTGTGCGTGGAGTAGGAAATCAGGCTATCGAAGGTGACCCCTAAGATTTTCGGGTTGTTTACAGTCGGTATTGGTGTGCCATCGACGTGTATACCTAACTCTAGCCTGACCTCTTTCGTCCAGGTAGTAAAGAGGGTCGCCGTTGATTTCGTTGGGGAGAGTGTTAGGCTGCTTGCAGTGAAGAAGCGAGAAAGGCTGGAGAGATAGTCGTTCACTTTTGAGCAGAGGTCATCAATTCCATTCCCGGACGCCAAAATCGAGCAATCGTCAGCGTATGAGATCAGGGAAACTCCCTCAGGTGGTTGAGGAAGTTTCGAGATGTTGAAGTTAAATAGTAAGGGGGAGAGAACACCACCTTATGGAACCCCTTGTTTAATCTTTCTTGGTTTCGAGGTTTGATCTCGGAAGATTACTGACGACTGTCGACCACTCATATAATTCGCCGACCATCGCTTCAGTCCCTGTGGGAGTGAGGAGGCCTCGATGTCTTCTTGTAGCGTGGAATGGCAGACGGTGTCAAACAACACAAGTCCAGCGCTACTAGGACCGTTCTCTCACAGGGGCGGTTTCGATTTAGGCCACGAGTTATTTGTGTGTTTATGGCGTTAAGTGCTGTTGTTGTGCTGTGCCCTTTACGGAATCCGTGCTGGTGCTTAGCTGGCGTCAGGTGGCAAGTGAAGTATGGGAGTAGTAGTGCCTCAAGCGTCTTAGCGACCGGGGAAAGGAGCGTTATCGGGCTATAAGAGTCTCCTTTGTTGGCGGGATTCCCCGGTTTCAGCAATGGGACCACTCTCCCTGATTTCCACACATCAGGAATGATGAGAGTGGCCATGGACAGGTTGAGGACCTCCGTTAGGTGAGCTACTCCCTTAGGCCCTAAATGTTTTAGCATCAGCATACAGATTCCGTCGGGTCCAATGGTTTGGAGGCTTTCGCTTTCCCGATGGCCCCCTTCACTTCACAGCTGGTGAAAACAAGTGGTGCACTGTTTTTTGGCAGCTTGTGCAGCCTCCTAGTCACTCGACGTTTGGCCTTGTCTACCGAAGGGTGCAGTGTGAATTGCCTACTAAAGTAGGCTGCGCATTCCTTCGGGTCCGACGAAGCGCGACCTTAGAAAGAGATTTCCACTCTGTCATCACGCTTCGTTGGGTTAGACAGGGACCTCACGGTTGACCAGAGCTTACTCACACCAGATGTGAAGTTACAGGCCTTCAAGTGCTCCTCCCACTTTTTCCGCTTATGCTGATTTACCAGTTGCCGAATCTCCAAATTAAGGTCCCTCAGACGAGGTCGCCGGGGTCGACCTGGCGTAGGTGGTCACGCCCGTTTGCTAGTACAGCTGCTTCGGCCGGGAAATTTGGGCGGACTTCCGCGATGCGTCCGGACGGGATGAAGCGAGCCGCTGCGGCAGTGACTACCCTGCGGAACTGGCGTTCGCCAGTGTGTTTGTTTGTGGGTGTGGGAAGGGCGGCGAAGCTGGTCTCGGTGACTTCCGCGAAGCCGTCCCAATCAGCTTTGTTGAAGTTGGTATAGGTTCGGTGGTCCGTGGGAGCAAAGTCGGTGGGCTTATTGATCGAGATGACTATGGGTAGATGGTCTGATGCTAGTGTTAGCATAGGTCGCCATGAGATGCTATTGATCAAACCAGCGCTAGCAATTGTTAGATCTGGCGAGCTGCGCGAGCGGGTAGCCGTGGAGGCTGATTGTGCCGTTTGGTTTGAGCAGCAGGGAGCCACATAGCTTGTGGTCCACTCCCGGTGAGACCTAAGACCAGCGCAGGTTCTTAGGTGACTCCATCCGTTGCATGAGTTGCACCTAACCAGAGTGGAGTTTGGATGGAGTCGATTCTGGCAAACACAGCAGAAATACGTTTCTGGTCCAGGATTGGGCTCTACGCCCGCCCGGAGAAGAAGGATGCGGAGCAATCGGGCTGCAAGGAGTTGCTCCATGGACGAACAATGATTGAGGGGTATCGTCGATCTAAGCGGGGTTAGGTCGCCGAAACAACAGCCCTTGGTCGGGTAAAACCCGAGTCATTCCGGTACGTAGAACCGGCTGTTTTGGGAACTGCTAACCACTACACCATAGCGGCCGCCGCTTTCTGTCTTACCAATTTTTTTAACAGAATCTGTAGAAGGTGGAGACGTCGGGTAAACATCAAATTGAAATCATTCACTAAACCTCCACAGTAACACAAAACACAAAGATGGTCAACTTTCATGTTTTCGCGTACGTCGTTCGTCAGCTGTTGCAAATAAATATAATTATATTTAAAAATGTTTTCTTTTAAATTAAAGGCGAGTAAGAAATAACGTTTTTCATGCTATTATTGATATGAAATATTAATTAATCTTCGTTAGTTTGTTAATTTAGTGGCTAAAGAATTCCCTGCCAAACGTTCATTGTAGCAAGCATATTTTTAACGTGCGTTCTCTGCAACCAAAACCAACGCCAAAGCCTTCTATGTGAACCGGCCTTAAACCTCCTGCGTTTAAGAAACAAAGGAAATTTCCCATTCATGTTGTTTTATTTAAACTACAATATTTTATTATGAATTTTAACATAAGTTTTAATAAAACTTTTCGACACATTTTCCTCCGAAATCGAGATATGGGCCTTCGCAGTTCGAGATAGGACCTTTGGTCAAAAATTATATTTAATTATTGCATGTAAATAACTAAAAACCTAAAAATAGAGACGTAGTCCTCATTTTCTCTTATTTAAATGGTATATAACTTTTTGTGTGCAAATTTATATTACAGGTGCTATAAGGGGTCAAAGTTCAGGTCTTCGAAAAATTAAATTCCTTATATTTCAAAGAATTTTGAAGATACTTAAAGAATCATTGTAAAGGTGATTAACCCCCCTTACTTCTGGTATGCATATTTGTATACTACGAATATAATAATTTTAGAAAAGCACAATTTAAATGAAAAAAATTATTTTTTTTATAAAAAAAAAATATTTTAAAAAAAAGATTACTAACAGATTTTTTAAAAATTGGTATCGTTGTAAAGATGATTAAATTCCCTTTTTTCTGAAATGCATATTTGTATACTTTGTTTATACAAATTTGAGAAAAAACACATTAAAAGGAAAAAATACCTTAAAAAACATATTTTAAACAAAAAAATTACTAATCGATTTTTAAAACGTTAGTATCGCTGTAAAGGCGATTAACCCCCTTGCTTCTGATATCCATGTTTTAATACTTCATGTATAAAAAATAAAAACACATGTAAAGGAAAATACCTTTTTTTATAAAAAAAAATATTAAAAAAACCTATTTTTAAAACATTGGTATTGTTGTAAAGGCAATTAAACTCCTTTCTTCTGATATGCATATTTGTATACTTCGTATATAAAAATTTAAGAAAAACCACATTTACAGGAAAAAATAACTTTTTTTTTATAAAAAAAAAAAATTTACCAAAAAAAATTACCAACGGATTTTATACAAAATGTATACAAAAATTTAAATAACAAAGAAAGTAAAATATATAAGCGCATATTCATCGTTGTATTTAGTTCACACTTAACTTGATAAGTATAAACATAAAATTTAGTTTCCGCTGCAGCTTAAAATAGGTCGTAACTAGTATAGGTATTTTACTCGTGGAAATAAAAACAAACAAATGAGTAAAGATTCCATCTTTTATCAGTGGAATACCAGAAAAGGCATATATGTAAATAAACTCCACATTTCAGCGAGAGTTGGCATATTGGAAAACAAATTCGACTCACGCTCTTTCTGTAATGAACAGATTAAAATTGTGAATAGACGTTTATGTTATCTTATTTAGAATGCGAGTGGTTTCAATTCATAATTTCCTAGATTTTTTGTTATATGAACGGTGGGCGTTCCATTAGCATCATTTCAATAATTTTCACTATATCGCTTAACTCTCTAGTAGGCCAATTTTTTTATGAGTTGAAAAATTCAGTAATGGGTGATTTTAACACCAGAAATCCAAAACTGATGTCCATTTCGATCTGTGACAGTAACTTTTTCCTACAGGGGAGAAAAACCAAGACCGTTTGGAGACGGGCTCGCCGATATACTTACACATATTTCCAGCTTTCTCTTACATAATGTTGACCTACGAACCGGCAATGCCGTCTGCAGACGGTCAAAAATGCAAAACTGGTGTTTTATATGTCGGCAAGCCGGTCTGTAGACGGTCTGTGTTCGAAAGCAATTTTCTCCATTTCGAATGGTGACATAATTATAAAACTTATATTAAAATACGGTGCTTTTAACAACGAAATCCACCGAATTTTTTTATATCAAAAAATTTTTCAAAAGAAAAAATTTCTTTAATTACGAAATTACTAAATAGCAAGAAATAATTAATTTTAACCGTGTTTTCAAAATCTGTAATTCAACTGCCGATTAAAGTAAAACGGAATGACATAACGGAATAAAATTTACACCGCCGTAAAGGTACGATTTTTGTCTAAAGATCGTGCTTTACGAATATAGAAAAAAATTATTATAGGTGCACTAAAAAGGTGTTTAGTTAACGACCGTCTGGAGGCGGTTCTGCCTACTAGAGGGTTAATATGACCGAATGCAATGTTTATACCGAGTTTGGTAGGGCTTGATAAAGCGGTTTCAGAGAAATGACTTACATAAATAAAACATACAAAAAACTATAATGTCAATTTTTGCAAACTTCCATATACTTATGAAACTTGGGCTTGACCGGTAATGAAGTAAGACCATCTTAACTAACAACGTCTCTATACCAGGGATAATATTTGTTCCAAGTTTGGATAAGATCCCTGCAGTAAAATTTAGAGACAGTCGGTTAAAGCGCTAGTTCCGCCCTATACATTTCAGAACTATCTCTGAACTAGTGCAAAACGGCTGCAGAGAGGGACAGTTGAAGCTTTTGGTGTGCTAGTTGCGCTCTGTTGAGAAGTAAATGCACAAATTCTCAATTCTCGTACAATACTAAAATAGCTCAGCGGCAAGACCTCCTACTCTAACATCGTTGGTCGCGAGTTCAAATCGAGGTGGAGGCAGTTGTGATTTTCAGATTTAATAAATTTAAATTGTTGGGTGCCGTTTAAAAATTGAAGAGAAAATGATCAAATTTAATATAAAGAAAATAAAAGAATAATAAAAAATAAATAAAATGCAATCTGTAAAAGAACAGAAAAAATTAAAAAAATAAAAAAATCTAATAATCAAAATTTGTTTTCATAAAAAAGTTATCTGTCCAAAATGGAAACAGTTTAGAAAAGGAAGAATATCCAATAATCTAGTTTTAAATTTTTTTTCCATAAAAACTTATTGTCTGTATTGAAAAGTTCTGCAGAGGTGGCAGTTTCCACTTCGTAGGACATCGCAATGTAAAAAGAGACAGTTGAAAGTATTGCGTTGGGATAGATCGGGAACCAGTACCGCCTCTTAAGGAGCTAGTTCTGCGCTAGTTCCGAACTAGCACGATTTACTGCAGGGATGTCTTCATATTCACACGACTACAGCGACAGCCAAACTTTCACGGAAGCTGGAAGGCGCACACGTTTAATCTTTAAGACAAGTTTAGAATCATGTTATTATGACGGAGTACATACATATGTATGTATACATATGTATGCATGTGACTTTCGCTGGGGCGGAATGACTAGAGATGCGTCCGGGCAACATCCAAATTAATCATAAAAATAATAATAATAGATTGGCTCTTACACATATGTAGGCGGCGTTAAACTGTAGGACCTTTCATTCATTTTCTTGGCAAACAATATTTTAATCGTCTAACTGTTCGGAAATGACGTTTTTGAATAATGATATTTAATGTACTATATAACAAAGCTAGGTGAAGTGGACGGTGCACATAAGGCCAAATGCAACTTTATTATTATTTTAGGCGTCCAACTCTTCGGAAATATAGTAAAACACCTTTTTTAATATTCTCATGATATATACAGTGAAACCTCCCTTGGGCGGACACTCACCGTCAGGCATTTTTTGTCCGCCCAATGGAGGAGGGGAAGCCTATTTTAGAACTTTTTAATGTTTTATTTAATTGAATAGTCACTATTTCTTATTTGAATAAAAGATATTGATATTACATCGTTCAAACAAACATGTGCATGTATTTTTTCAAAAGTGCACATTTCATTTATGTGCGTAAGTACATATTAAGTAATAACAAAATAAAAATAAATGTTACATTTTAGTCCATAAACTACAATCAATCATAGATTCATTACATAAAAAACTGGGAAATTGTCGATTGACGTAAGTTTTATTTTTAATTTTTTTCAGTGTCAGTACCTTTTTCATCAATAGTTTTCATGTTTTTATCAGTCTCCAAGGGTTTCTGACAATTCAAATAACGAACCTAAACCACTGCGCAAACCAAACTAAATGTGTGCATAACAATCACATTTTGTGCGGGAAGTCCCCTTTTTCCATTTAGTAGTCCGCCTATGAGGAGTTCGCGTCCGCTCAACGGAGGTTTTTGTTTGATTTGTTATGAAAAGAAATCTTAATGTCCGTTGATAAGAGGTTCGCGTCCGCCCAATAGAGTTTTTGTGTCAATTTTATGCAAAATAACTGTCCGCGTCCGGCCAAGAGAGTGTCCGCTTAAGAGAGAGTAATTTGTTCCGAAATTTATACTCAAAACTTGGTATAGAAAAAAATGTCCGCCCAAGGGAGGTGTCCGTCTAATAGAGGTGTCCGTTAGGAGAGGTTTCACTGTAATGGGTTTTGAATGAAGAAAAATTAAAATGTGTGTATTTATTTTTGCTACATTGTCATGTTTGGAACGTTGCCTATTTAAAAGGCTAGAACGACAAAAAGTGCAAATATACGCAGGTTCTCAAAGGATCACTAACAACTAAGCCCAATTTTCAAACATATTTTGACATAAGTAAAACTTTAAATAAAAAAAAATCTATGAAATATATTTTAAGAAATTCCTTGTATTAAAATGGTTTGAAAAATGTTATCCAACGGGTTCTTTGTGTTTGTGAGTTCGAGTTTAATCGGCATTTGCATCTTTACACAATTTTTGCATCGCTATGCGCTGTGCTTGGCGACCAAAGAGGGTTATGCTTGTACATACATATATCTTTCTTAACTTTATCCCGAAAAAGGGTGTTTATCTTCCAAGAATTAAAAAATAACTATACCATCAAGTTCATTTTCATCAATATGTACCTCGTTTTAGAATAAGCTTATTAAAATCGGTTCAGTATTTTTTCAGCTTAGTCATGATAAATGCTCCCCATATAATCAATTGTACATAATTAGTATAGATATAGATTGGCTATGTAACCCTGACATATATATACATACTATACCTACGTAGTTATGTGTATTTGTAAACATATCAATAAGTTAGTCAAAGCTAACAAACTATCTCTGTCCTATAAGTACTATCCCAAACCACAGGAAATGGTATTATCTATGGAACCTTTAAACTTCTGTTTTATCTTAACGTATATATGTAAACTTTGAAAGAAAATTTCGTACATATATGTAAACCGCTAGATACCCCAATTACATATGTAGGTATATATATATATATCATTTGTAGTTCGATTATTATGGTGAATCGTACTCGTAATTCATGTTGAATATGTTTCTCATTTTAAATTTACAAGACTTCGCTCCAATACAGCTGAATATTGGGTGTAAAAGTGAGCAAACAGTTTTAGTAATAAGGAATATCTTTACTATATTATCGTATGAATACATACATATACCTTTAAGCACTCACTAAGAAATAAATAAGAAGGGTTATAATTATTCCGGGTAAATTTAACTTCATTCGTCAGATAGACCACGTTGGAAATATCCGCGAAGTCAAGTTTTACTTGAAGTAAGGTTATATAAATCGCAAACCTTTTTCCTCAGAAAATGGTCAGCAATAATAGAAATTAGATTTGCTTATAAGTTATTTAGAATATTTTGCCAATATATTAATTTTAATTCAATTTTGGACGCAATTTGCAAGTTTTGTGAAAATGTGAGTAACTCATCCATTACTTACACAATTTTCATTTTCAAGATATCAATGGAATAATATTTTCTCATTTTGTAAAAGCTGGAAATTAGGTCTAAAAGTTTTCAGAAATTATTTTCCACTAATAACACCTTGGTAAATAAAATCGTGCGAATGGACAGAAACTCTACAGACTTGGCTTCACATGGTATTTCCAATTGGGGTCAGTTCGAACAGAGAGAAATGACTGACGTGATTTTTGGACTAAGGCGGCTGCAGCGCACATTAAAGAAAAATAAAATGTATTGATGAAGTTACATTTATAAATTTTCATAGCAAACGTATTGGCGAAAATATTATTAAAAATGTCACGAATTGGAACCTGTTGGGGCAGATTTTTTAAAATTTTGGCACCAATTTTTTTATTTGTAAACTAAGGTCATTTATTAAGGAACCAAGACTCCTATTCATATAAAAACAGATCATATTTAAGTTACAACTAGGGACAAAACGATACTAGTAAATACAAGTATATACTCGATAATTTTCGTCCGATACCAAGTAATTTTGGTATCGATACTTGCGAACCGAGTACTGAGTAGGTATCGGAAGAAACTACTTGTATCGAAACCCGATTCAGTGGCAATTTTATTCGCGGATTATTATTTTTTATCTAATTTTTATTGTTAATAGTTAAAAATTTTGGCAGCTTAGTTGCCAATGAAAAGAAAGTCCTGCAAAGAAAACCTATTGTCATCTCTATAAAATATCGCTAGCTTAAAGTGAAAAGTTGCTAAGTCCACTTTTTGTGAAAACTTATATGTATTACGAAAAGGGAGCTTACGTGCGAAAACTAGTTTTCTGTGAAAAAGCTGTTAAAAGAAAGCAACTCGTTTCGTTTACTCGTTTTTACTCTTCTTTCTCTACATTTTTAGTACACTTCTAAGCAAGTTAGGATTTTCTGCTTTTCACCATTTGCATTTCCTCTGTAAATTTTCTACAAATGGACTTAGCAATTTTTCACTGTAAGCTAGCGATATGAATGCCTACAATACGCTATAAATTTGTCCTCCAAAAATTGTCAACATGATTACTTCTTTCAGAAATATACCATAGTTAAGTACTTTGCAAAACTGCTGTTGAACAGTGAACAGTCAATAGAGATAATTTTTAGTAAATAACTAATTTGTATGAATTAAATTATAAAATAATTATTTTTGATCTCAAACGCTTTCTCTTTGAACAAAATAAATATTTATGTATAACAAATAAAACACGTACTTAAAAAAGATGAAAATTATGTTAACAAAATTCTGTGAACTTTTTTAAAAATAACTTATAGGACTTTGCACTTGTATTTTGGGAGGCCATCCTAAAAAAACATGTTTTAAAACTTAAAGTTTTTCTTAAAAATTCGCCTAAAATCAAAAATAATTGTCACATAAGTTATTTTGACAAAAATTCATAGATATGTGGTAGTATTTTGTATACAACCAATTCTTATCTTCTTCTTCTTCTTCTTCTTCTTATTTGGCGCTGTAACCGCCTAAGCGATTTTGGCCGAGTCCAAAACAGCACGCCAGTCATTTCTCTTCTGTGCTAACTGACGCCAATTGAAAATGCCAAGTGAAGCCAAGTCCTTCTCCACCTGGTCTTTCCAACGCAGAGGAGGCCTTCCTCTTCCTCTGTTCCCAGCATCGCGGCCCGCGTTGAATATTTTCAGAGCAGGAGCGTTTCTGTCCATCCGAACGACATGGCCAAGCCAGCGGAGCCGCTGAATTTTAATTCGCTGCACTATGTCTATATCGTTGTAAAGCTCATACAGCTCATCGTTAAATCGTCTACGATATTCGCCATCACCAACGCGTAAAGGTCCGTAAATCTTTCGCAGAATCTTTCTCTCGAAAACTCCAAGAGCGATATTCGCCATCACCAACGCGTAAAGGTCCGTAAATCTTTCGCAGAATCTTTCTCTCGAAAACTCCAAGAGCCGCCTCATCAGATGCTTTCATTGTCCATGCTTCCGCGCCATACACCAGCACAGGCATGATGAGTGACTTATAGAGTGTGATCTTTGTACGACGAGAGAGGACTTTACTTCTCAATTGCCTACTCAGCCCAAAGTAGCACTTGTTGGCAAGAGTGATTCTCCGTTGGATTTCAAGGCTGACATTATTATTGGTGTTAATGCTGGTTCACAAATAAACGAAGTCGTCTACTTTTTCAAACTTGTAACTGTCAACAGTGACGTGGGTGCCAAGACGCGTATGCTCTGACTGTTTGTGTGCTGACAGGAGATACTTCGTTTTGTCCTCGTTCACCACCAGACCCATTCGCTTTATTTCTCTATCCAATCCCGAGAAGGCAGAACAGACGTAGCCCTTGTTTTTACCGATAATATCGATGTCGTCGGCATACGCCAGCAATTGTACGCTCTTATAAAGTATTGTGCCTGAGCGGTTCAGTTTTGCGGCTCTTATTATCTTCTCCAACATAAGATTAAAGAAATCACACGAAAGGGGGTCCCCTTGTCTGAAACCTCGTTTGGTATCAAACGGCTCGGAGAGGTCCTTCCCTATTCTGACGGAGCTGGTGGTATTGCTCATCGTCATTTTACACAGCCGTATTAGTTTCGCGGGGATTCCAAATTCAGACATCGCGGCGTATTGTGAATACCTGATCTATGGTGGATTTTCCAGGCCTATAGCCACACTGATAAGGTCCAATCAGCTCGTTGACGGTGGGCTTCAGTCTTTCGCACAATACGCTCGATAAGACCTTGTAACCTATGCTTAGAAGGCTAATTCCGCGGTAGTTGGCGCGTATGGCGGGGTCGCCTTTCTTGAGGATTGGGCAGAGCACACTTAAATTCCAGTCGTCGGGCATGCGTTCATCTGACCATATTCTGCATACGAGCTGATGCATGCACCTCATCAGCTCCTCGCCGCCGTACTTGAATAGCTCGGCTGGCAGGCCGTCAGCTCCAGCAGCTTTGTTGTTTTTCAGCCGCGTAATCGCTATACGTACCTCGTCATAGTCAGGCGGTGGGACAGCTACTCCATCATCATCGACTGGGGATTCGGGCTCGTCTTCCTCACTACTTTCAGCGCTGCTACCATTCAGTAGGTTATAAAAGTGTTCCCTCCACAATTTAAGTATATTCTGGACATCGGTCACTAGGTCGCCATTGTTGTTCTTACAGGAGTTCGCCCCGGTCTTGAAACCTTCCGTAAGTCGCCTAACCCTCTGGTAGAATTTTCGGGCGTTCTTCCTGTCGGCCAGCATCTCAAGCTCTTCGCACTCACGTATTTCGGCCTCTCTCTTCTTATTGCGGCTTCCTTGCCCACCTTGGCATTAAAATCGCCAAGCACGATTTTGACATCGTGTCGGGGGCAGCGCTCATATGTACGTTCCAAGCGCTCATAGAAGAGATCCTTGGACGCCTCATCCTTCTCTTCCGTCGGGGCATGGACGCAGATGAGCGAGATGTTGAAGAATCTAGCTTTGATGCGGATTGTGGCTAGACGTTCGTCCACCGGGGTGAACGCCAGTACTCGGCGACGAAGTCTCTCTCCTACCACGAATCCAACACCGAATTTGCGCTCCTTTACGTGGCAACTGTAGTAGACGTCGCAAGGCTTCACGCTTACTTTACCTTGCCCCGTCCATCGCATTTCTTGGATGGCGGTGATGTCAGCCTTTGTCTTCCCGAGGACATCAACCAGCCGGGCAGAGGCACCTTCCCCATTAAGGGTCCGGATATTCCAGGTGCATACCCTTAAATCATAGTCCTTTATACGTTTGCCGTGGTCGTCATCAGAAAAAGGGGGTCTCATCCGAGGCTTGTTGGAATTTTTCATTGGGCGGGGTTTTAACGTGGCGGGACCCAAACCCAGCGCACGCGAAGTTTTACGCCTTCTCACTTTAGCTCGCTCACAAACGGGTGTTTGGTTGCTACCCAGAGGATACGTGGATATAAATATCGCACAAGAATCGCTTCTGGCCACTCCCAGGTGAATGGCAGTCAAAAGTTTTCCACTTCTGCGCACGGAACCATCCTCCAATTCTTATAGTTACAAATATCGATATAAGTAGGTATCGATACTTTTAGCCCTATACTTAGTAGGCATCGATACTTTCTTTCGATGCTAGTTTCAAGTACAGGTATCGATACTTCCATGGTATCGTTTTATCTCTAGTTACAACGTTTTGAGTTAAAATGTTAAAAAAGACAAAATTGATAGCCACAGGTTAAAACTTTTCTATGAAATACCTTGAACATAATATTTTCAAAATATGCCTGTATTATTAAAATTTCCATGAAGACTATGGAAATGCAATTAAAATGCCTATTACTTAAATTACAATAACAATTCTCTACCAAGGCCAATTGAGATACGAATACGCCGCCCTGTTCTCTACTGCTAATGAGTAGTAGAGAATGGCGTATATTCTCTACCAAAACAGAAACGAGCTACAGGTCTACGGTTGTAAATAATTTTACCTCCTTTACATCAACTAGGGTTGTCAGAGTGGGTTTTTACCCTTAAATACATATACTCGTACATATGTACGCACATACCGGCTTTATCAAATTGTTTTTTCTGCAATGTGTGTTTATCTAGCATACTGTCGCATGGAGGGCGCTTTTAAGAAATGTTCTGTGCCTTAATCCTGGAAAGACATGCTTCGTCGAATCGACGACGCAATGTGATTTAAAATCATTGTAATGAAGAATTAGACGTAATAAATTTTAATATATCCACTTTATAAATATCTATTCACATAGGCTGTGAAGAAATTATCAAACTAAAATTCTATTTTTTAATATCGCGGCCTGGGCATCTGTAAAGGTGGTAACCCTACAACTCGTTTTCTGGTTTGTCCAGATTTCGTACACACGTTTCAGTATACTAGAATTATTTACTATAGTAAAATTTTCTTATAAAAAAGTTACAACTAACACTCAATGCATGGGCTTTGCATATTGTGTGCTGGCTAAATGAGCAGCTTCCTAAGAACACAGTAAGGCTATTCAGGATATTGGGGAAATAGTCTTGGATTTGCATTTAGAATTAATAATAATAATAAAAGATTGGCACTTACACATATGTTAGTGTTTGGCCGAGCTTCTCCTCCGATTTGTGGCGTGCACCTTGATATTGTCACACAAAGCGGAGCGACCTACAGTTTTACGCCGACTCCGAACGGCGATTGTATTTTAATGAGAAGCTGTTTTTCATGGCAGAAATACACTCGGAGTTTCGCCATTGCCTGCCGCTGTTAAAAAAAAACCTTTTTTCTATATTTGTTTTGCGATGGTACTTTGGCCAGGGCTTGAACCCAGCGCGCACTGCTTACCACTACACCATAGCGGCCACCAATTTAGAATTACATTTGCAAATTTTATGCTTGCTACTATAGCAACCGCTTGCATTTTATTGTTATGATTTTACAAATGCACCGAAATATAAAATGTGCAAGAGCATATGCACAAGATCCTGAACAATCTTAAGGGCCGTTTACTTAGGACTTTCCTCGCTTTGCTTGACAGTTCGAACTTTGACAACAAAGCGTGAAGCGTAGAAGGTATACAACAATAAACGCTTTGATAGCTTCTGCGTTCTCCTTTTCCTCCATTTCTCCATTATCTGTATAAAATATATAACAATATAATAATATGCATTAATAATTGAAATAACAATTCATATTTACTGTATTTTTGTCATTAAATGCAAATGCAAACGCGTGAGAAAAGATACATGTAGACAGCTGATTGCGAAAGCGCGCAAAATTTAGAGTTGCCCATGATTTTGCTTCGCTTTGCTTTCCTGGCCTTCTATTTAGCAAGACTCATATAAAATCATGTATTGAACTTACCTGTCAAAGCGGAAATATGAAGCAAAGCGAAGCAAAAGACGTATGTAAACGGCCGTTTAGTATGTTCTTTATATATAGAAGAGGTGGATAATGGCACGATTTTTTGCAGGTACACCATGAAGTGTTGGCACCAGCGTTGCCGTTTTGGTCCAATTGGACCAAAATTGGTAGGCTCATTATCCTTTGGTAGTTTGGTTGATAGGATGAAGCTTTTGGTGGGCAAAAGTGAAATTGCAACCAAATTGAGCAATAAAATTTGTTTGCTTAAGATTGCATACTGCCAGTGCTATCTACTATTTATAGTAACTCTAAAAATATCTATGAATGGTAACCCTGTATTTAAAGCAAGCAAAGGAAATAATGACAAGAGAAAGAGTGAAATAAAGGTGTTAAATGTCAAAAACTTGGCATTTGCGAGCGTTTCTTCAATTGAATTTAACAAACAAGCGAAAAGATTAGTAATGGACAAGTAAGTTAATTTTGCTTTAAATTAGTTACTTTTTAATCGTTGTTTATTTGCAGGTATATCTATAAAGCCTCTAAACCGTCCGAAGTAAGTGTGGACAACTTGTACAGGTAAAAAATTGCGACTAAGTAGGCATGTACATATGTGTCAATTAACAAATACGGAAATTTCTCGTAGTGATGAAAACTCGCCTGCGCCCAAAAACCAAACTCAGAAATAAACTAAACATTTGTACAATAAATAGTATTATGCACTGTAAAGAACTAGTACAAAAGGCTGATGCACATTTCGTGTGGTCAGCAAAAAGAGATCTCAAAAATGTATGATTTTTTTACAAACGTTTTGTATACAATTAGGGGATATAAAAACTTTTTGTTTTTGATATAATATAGGATATAAAAACTTTTGTTTTTATACGAATAAAATGATTGAAATTGTATTGTCGAAGAAAAAAAAACCGTTTGAAATGAATTGAATTGATCTCAAAGATATATATACTCGGTATGTTTTTTTTTACAAACGTTTTGTTAACAATATTTTTGATACTTAGGTTGTTCACACTTGCTTGGTTATCAGGTTATCTGGTTAAAAATTATTATTCTGTAGTGTATTTTATTGTTGAAAACTGAATAAAAAATATAACCACATAACCAGATAACCTGATAACCAAGCAAGTGTGAACAACCTAAGTTTTATTTAAACGCATAAAATGTCTGAATTTGATGTTTTATACATCAAAATGTTTGATATGAATTGAATTAATATCAAAACTATATACAATGCTTATAACTGTTTTTTATACGATACGTTAATTAATTTATTTAAACGCCCGAATTTATTTTGTGTAAACTTCAAGTATTGCATGAATGGATAACCAACTGTAGCACAGTATTTTGGTATTTTAATTTATACCTACTGTTAATCTGCAAAACCTGTAAATTTAATAAAATCTCGTTTTATTGATAAACAATTTTTTGGTAGTTTGCAAACTGATTGGTAGGCTTTTTGGTACCTTAAAATATTCTCAAGTGGCAACGCTGGTTGGCACAATTATGTTATTGTTACTTATCGAAAGTCGATTACGAAACGCCATTACTTATCACTCAAATTTGCCATTTCTTTGTGTTTTGGGATTATTGGCGCCGAGAAAACTCCACAAAGCACAGTGTGCTATGTGTGCGTTCATATTGTGCCAAGTGTTTCACTGTGCTATCGTTTAAGTGAAATGTATGCCTGTGCGTTCGGCACATTGATGATTTAGCACAGTAGCACAGCACTGTGACGTGTTACACATTCCTAATTTGCCACAGGGCGAAGACGAGTTCGAATCGACGTTGTTACGACGTCGTTCTGGCGAAGTCGTTTGGGTGAACTCGAAAACGAAGTCGTTTTTTCCATACAAAATGCAACGTCGTTCCCACGTAGTTTTTTCTCATCGAATCGAAGTCGTTGCGACGCACAGTGTTTCGACTATATGGCGGCAGATAGAAAAAAGTCATGTTGACAGTTGATAAAAAAAACCGGTTGGACTTAGAGAGGCAAAAGTAAAAGTCACAAATACCACATTTCACATTATTTACTCACCCCCCTTCTTCACGAATGATACATTTCCAAAGAAATACGGGAATCGGCGCGATACCGAGTAATTAGTTAAGTTGCATTTTGCGATTAACCCATTAAAGAAGATGTTTCTTTTTCAACTGTAATCAATTATTTAAATATCGTGGTGAACATATTTATTATTTATTTGGTACTTTCCTATTTTCTTACCTACTTAGTTTGAAATTTAGACGCTAAAGATTACATATTAGTAAAAAAAAAGTGTGAGTACCGGTCCGTCAGGTCTTGAAATTAGACAAATGTTTTAAAGAATTTTATGTAGTTTTAGAATATATAATTTGATCTTTGCGCACGGCTGTGCAAATATACATATGTAATTTTTGATTTTCTTAATTTTTGATTTTCAGCCTCTGTTTGCATAATTTCGCGAAAAGAATTTTTCGAACAATGGGAAAATCTCATCAGACGTTGGGAAATAAGCGAGTATTTACACCTAAGTTATTTTATGGTATAACCTTTGTTTTCTGACAGTGAAAACCAGGAAAAAAATTAACCAAAATTCCATCTCATTCAACGACTGCGCTCACATTTTTTGTGAGTTTTGGACGTTATAGTGATCTCATCTTTCCCATATTTTGTATTTAGGTTTTTCTAATAAAAGAGAGAGCACAAACTAAATTTCATCGAAATCGGAGGAAATTTAATGTTCCCGCCCACGAGAGTAGAAGGCGTGGCAATTATTCCATCTTTACCAAATTTCATAATTCCCTATTTCTAAGTAAAACTAGAGCACATGTCAAGTTTCAGTGAAATTGGTGCAGGTTTACTATTATTTCCACCTGCCTCCATATAGTCGAAACACTGTGCGACGTCGGTATGGTAAAGTCGTTTGGGTGAACTCGAAACGAATTCGTTTCTTCGAACCCACAAGTTTTTTGAGGAACCTTCGGCCTGAGTTGGACATGTTCCACGCCCTCATTTTTATATATCTAAGCATAAATAAAAGCCATTCATTTGGATAGTAAACGGTTTTTATTATGACAATTTTTTATTGTGACAGAATATGGAGTCCTCAATGTACACTTGTGCTCAGAAAATTAAGTCGCCTAAATCTTTTCTTCAGAAATATTTTTCATATAAATTTTTTTTATATATTTGTTTTATAAAGGTACAGTTCACTCTATTGGCCTAATTAACAGAGCTGGGTCCTAATGATTCCTTTAGGAATTAAATTACTCCCAATTACAAATTACAAGGAATTGTAATTAGGAATCAATTTCAAATGTAATTGTTTTTTTTTTAATTCCATTACAAGGAATTTCATATTGCAATTGGAATAAATTTCGTGCTAGTAATGTAATTTTTTTTCAATTCCTTTGAGAGGAATAGAAAATGTAATAAATTTTTTTTTTCAATTCCATTACCTGGAATTGCAAGAGTACTTTACTTTTTTCAATTACTCAAAGAAATTGTAAAAGTAATCGAAAAACTGAAAGTTCACGAATGTAAAACGTGGAATTTTTGTTGTGGTCAAAGATTAAAATCGAAAGCACACATTGGGCATCTTCTATCTATATCTATATATAAAGAGTAGAGGCAGCAAAGGTCGAGAACGGCTGAACTGATTTGAAATTTTTTTTAATTGTTCGGTATAATACCGGAATCATTAACGATTAGGGCTGTGCGATTATTCGATTACTCGAGCAAGTTGGTTAATCAATTATTCGGTTAATCAATTACTCGAGTAATCAAGATTTTGATTACTCAAAACGATGATTAATCGAGTTACTTGAAATATGATTACTCAAAAACAATAATTTTGCTCGTTAAAAGAGTTTGCTTTGGAAAATGCTTATTTTCTTTTTTACATTCTGTATATGAACAAATTTTTTTTTGTTTTAATTTTTGAAAACAGAAACGTTGTGTTCAAAGTATCAATGAGCTTTAACTACTTTATACATATGTAAAGAGTTGAAATGTTGTTTACTCATTTTACTCGAAATGTTGATTAATCATAAAGCAAATTACTCAAGTATTTTTGTTTTTGGTTAATCAAAAATCTTGATTACTCGAGTAACTGAACTCTTGAGTAATCATAATTTCCAATTAATCGAATAATTGAGTTATTTACTTTATGATTAATTAAAATTTTGAGTAATCAATTAATCGCACAGCCCTATTAACGATACAAAAATTTGGAGGGTTGCCTCTTGTTTGAAAATTTTAAATTTTAATTAAACTGATAAAATAAATGAACTATAGCAATGCCGGTTTCAAATTTAAGAAGTTTAAAAAAGATAACCATTGGAGTGTTGCAACCGATTTGAAAATTTTAACTCAGTTAAATTGATAACATAAAGGAAATATTGCAAAGTAAAGTGGGTGTCAAACTAGAGAGTTTTAAGATGGCTTACAGTCAAAAATATTTTCGAAGAGGCTTGTCACCTGTTTGCAGATATACATAACTAAATTAAATTGACAAAATAAATGAAATATTACAGTATGGGTACAAAACGGAAGTTATTTGAGAAATCTTGATTTGGAAATATTTTCAGTAGGATTATCAACTATCTTAAAGTAATATTACGTTCTCATTGAGCCACAAACAGATCCGTAACCTACTACCCAAAATTTATTTTACGTATTTTGGCGTTTTTTGTGTAATTTTAGCGTCCTTACAGTGCTATCATAAAAATGTAGCCATAGCAATGCACTTTGTTTACAAAACTCTTAGGAGGTAGGATCTCCAGTCCGACAGGGCTCGTAATTCAAGCGGACTATATCCTCATTTGTAACAAAGGATACCAATAAAAGTACTTCAAAGGCCTCAGAAGGCACGCCATTTTGGGTAGCATTAAGGGTACCATAATATACTCAATTAAGTCAGTGAATTTTTATAGATACGCAGGGATTAGTCCAAGAGAACAGCAGTGCCAAAGGCAGCAACAGTCCGGACGGTTCTTCACCGAAAGGCGAGCATGAAAGTATTCGGGCGGGTTATGCCTGCTTCGACATTTACGGGTCTCATCTGCCGCGAAGCTCGTTCGAGGTGGGATCTGGAAAACTTAACGGTTACCCTATAAACTGAACAGCTATAGTTTAAGTTATTCAGCTTTCTTAAAGTCCAATTAGTAATACTACTTAGGTATAAGTTATTTATTCCAGGCAGTTAGCAACCAAGAAATTTTACAAAGCTATTGCAATTCAACAGTAAAAAAGAAATTTTATACATTTTTCGATTACTTTTTAAATAACTTTGAGGAATGGTATTCGAAAAAAATCAATTACATTTTCAATTCCTTTCAAAGGAATTGGAAAAACAATTACATTACTAGCACGTAATTTATTCCAATTACAATATGAAATTCCTTGTAATGGAATTTAAAAAAAACAGATCCATTTGAAATTACTTCAAGGAATTGAGAAAGTAATCGATTCCTTTGCTGTGAACTGAAGGAATTGATTCCTAATTACAATTACTGAGGAACAGTGGCGTAGCCCCTCCTTCGTCATTGAACTACAATTACATATTTACTTTTGAATTAATAACACAATACTATTTTATCTTTCTGATTAAAAATTTTTTTATTTCCGACGGATGACAAATTATATTTTAATGAATATATGAGTAGTCCACTTGCAAACAGCGTTATGTGATTTTATATAAGTAAGCCATAAATTAACAAAAAAGTACGACAACAAGTAACATCCGAACTGTATCTTGTTTTATTACCTGAAAATTTGGATAAATAAGCCTAGTGTACCATTAAAAAAATAAAATTGCAGTATGGCAGATTTACAAATTTTATATTTAAAAATTTAATATTGTAAGTTTTGAAGCAGTAACTTTTACATAGCTAGCTTTTTTTAGCTTTTCGCGTTCTCTCCTCTAGGAAGATTGGTTTGCTTCTTTTTTGCGACCTCTTCCACTAGGCACCGAAACTACCGCGTTTCCTTGCAGTTTTCTAAATTCATACGAAGAGAAGACTTTTAAAAGTGTATAAATAAGTATTATAGCGACTTTTGCACCAGTAGTTAACATTTCATGCTATTTTTTTTTTTCAGAAAATTTGCATAGCGCACTTTGCAAGGGGACTACTCAAATGTTGAATATGCTATCTTATTTGTCCCTTCTTTTTATACAATTAAGGACCGGCTGAATGGTTTAACGATGTTAGCGGTACATAATGATGTGCCGATTACAACACAAGAAGTAATTGAAAAAATGTGTGTTAAGCAACGAAGATTAAAAATCTCCTTATATGTGATAAGATTTTGTAGACTTCTACATAAATACATGTAAATAGATACGCGTAAATATATAAATATGCAGATATATTCAATGTGTAAAAACTGAAGTGTATACTAACGAAACTTCTACAAAACAAAACTGGACTACTAATTAAAATGGTGTAGTAATTTAATTTTTTAAATTTAAATAAAGCATGAATTCCCCATGGAATAACCGAGTAGACAAAAAGTATATAACGCTAAAAATGGCACATACATACATATATGAAGGAACGCCCACAGGCGACGCCTCTAGCCATTGTGTATCACAACTTTAAGTTATCGATGCAAATTTTTTTTTATTTTAAATTTGGTATAAATTTTTAGCATTTCGCTGGTATGTATGTATATCGTTTTTGCGGGCTGCAGGGGAGTCGTTTTTGCGACATGCCGGCGAGACGTTTTTGCGGCCCGCCGGCGAACTGTGCTTTTCATCCAACGGCGAGTCGCAAACGACTCGGAACGAGCGAGTCGGAAACGACGTCGAGTGGCAAATTGGGTTACTAGTAGATAGGCAGCCGAATGTCAGAAAATAAAGCGAGAAATCTGTTTTATTACTTCACCTGTTTATTGAGCCATGGTCTTAATCTACCTCGTTGGAGAAGTTCGCGTTAAATATTTAATACCATGTCATCGGATCTGTATCGTTCGTTCTATTGTCAAACATGCCAAGTTAATGGGATGGACCTTTAGATGTACAATCAGTGTTGCCACAGACGAATTTTTTCTTACCAAAAACTAGCAAACATTTTTGTTATCAATGTTAAGGTTATTAAAAATGTAGATTACATAACATTTAGTAAAACTAAAACACAGCTTTTACAATAAAAACCCATTAACTGCGTATAATAATTTATTCTACTGTACTGACTTATACAAAATTATGTCTCTTTACACATACGTACAGGGTTCGGAGTTCTTCCTGGAAGAAGTTCTGAATCTCTGTGATTGTCTTATTCCCTCTGACTTCCACTAGTAGGTAGCTATTTGAGATTCTTCCTAGCACGTAAGTAGTTCTGCAGTGTATCCTTTAGATGAACCGCTGAACGGTTAGGGACCATGCAAGCGCACTTGGGATCCACGATTTGCGAGACAGTGAGCCCTTTCGTTGGCTTCAAACCTTTCATCTAGCCTAACAACCTACAAAATGGGGAAAACCTACCAGTTTTGGCCGCAGAGTCAGAGATGAAGATGGAGATGTAGATGGAGATAGAGATGAAGGTGAAGAAGAAGACATTTATCAAGCAAGAGGAAGATGAACACGACGATGAAGATTGAAGATGAAGCTAAAGAGGAAGATGGCGATGGAGAAGAAGATTCAGGTTATCATGAAGTTAAAACAGAGCATTAGATTAGGAATAAAACGAACACCAAGACAAAGGCAAAGACAATGGAAAATACAAAGGCGAAGAGAAAAGAAAAGATAGAGGTAAAAACAAAGATCAAGACAAAGATATTGATAAAAATAAAGAAAGAGATACGCATGAAGAAAAATGCACAGATACAAATAAATATAAAGATAAGTAATCTTAACGTACCTCACCTTGTGTGTGACGTCGTTTTGGTGCAATTGTTGATTGAGGAAAACCAAATAACAATTTAACTGGGTACAGTTTAGTTATTTGCTTTCGGGCTATTGTGGCCGAATTGGTAACCCGATGCAAAAAATTTTACACACACTTGTAGTGGGTCTATACCTTATTGCAATACCTAATTTTGTAATTTTCGGTCACTAATTTATTAGTAAATTCCGTCTGCAAAATACGTTGTTTTGTGAATTTCGGAGTGAATTCTACGCAAATACACTGTGGATGGCGTAGCCGGAATTATATGCACAATAATTGGTAAATACCTTTGACAATAGAAAGGTGTTCTGCACAAAAATTTTATTTATAGAGGTTATATTTCCGGTGTCAAAATGCTAATTTTAGACCATATTCTAATGGCTCCCCAGGGGTCTGTGGAAGGTTTCGAGAGGTCAGATGTGACTTTCTGCAAAGCGTGAACTTTGCTCTTTCCAGTGGGTTGGATATCAAGACCCAATCCATCTCCCACTCGGCCCTCTAGCCCAAAGACAGTGGGCAAATAACTAAACATTTCCAATTTTGCTATTTGTGTATTAATATTTCTGCGGCACTAGCTATCGACTGCGCCTCAGAATGGGCTAAATCCAATCTGACTAACAAAACTCGTCAATTATTCTTTGATAGTAAATCATGCCTTGAAGCGATCAAAAATAGAAGTATTGCCATGCCTCCCAAATCTATACCATCTATATTTACCACCTTAAGCTTAACTCAGCACTTAGTCGTTGAGTTTTTCTGAACTAACATGTAACAACATGCTATAGAAGTCAATGAAGTGCATGGCTATCACAAAGAGTACTTGAAACGATTTAAAATAACAGTCCAAGATTGCTGTCGAAGTGATGGTGAAACGTCAGAAACCTTGGATTACCTACTACACGACTGTCCACGATATTCCAGAGAAAGGCAGAGTCACACTCCACGTTGCGAACATCATCAAATCCCAACATTCAACTTACAGGTCTATTCGGCGCTGGTAATAAAAAGTTTGTAACCGGTAAATAAAGTTCCTGTCAATTTTTAAACCCTTTTCGCATTCTGTGTACTCTTGTAACCGGTAAAT